>NW_006262139.1:595438-636331 GCF_000493195.1 Citrus x clementina
GCTCTCCAACCTCATCAAATTCTCATACAATATATATAATTACTATAATCTAAAAATCGTACCTTTGCATTTTTGTAGAATAAATTTAGGCTTCCAAATCACGATTTGTCACCACCAATTCTGGTAGATTACGATTCGTCACCAACAATCTTCCAGATTATAACTCAAGTTTGATTTGCACTTGACGTGTAGGTCTCTTTGTCACGATTGAAAGCAACTAGTAAGAGAAAAAATTTCCTCTCAAAATTAGGGAGAAAAATTCTTTTTTCTCTGATCTATATGGCTACCGTATCTCTTTTTGTGGAGAATACAAACATTTTTATATTTCTATTTGGTGGAAACCCTAGGCTCCTTATTTATCTTCTTTTTTAATTCTATTAAATCAAATTGGATTTAAATTAAAAAAGATAAAACCAAAAGTAGCGCAACTTGTTATAGGGGCTGCCTTGTAAACTAACACAAGGTCCCTTACACACAAGCATATTAAATGCAGTCTCCCACTAAATAATACATTTAGGCTTTAACCCAAATAGACCGTTATTTTGCTTATTAACCCAGTAGTGGTGCAGTCAATTAAATGAGCTAACCAGGGGATCATATCGGTACATACAATAGTGGCTATAATAATTAGATAATAATTAGGCTTACAATTAAACTAACCCAATTATTTAATCCAAATATACTCTACTAAAATAATGGAATTGACCTCCATAATTGTATGTTATCTAGGATAATATTCTCAAATAATAATTCAACCCATACCATATTAATTTTTTTACCGAACAATGCTTTGTACTCAATTTAATTACATTTTGCTCCTTAACACTTACTGATTTTCTCCAATGATTATTTTCAACATACTAATTATGTTGACACACTCTGACCAAAGAATTGTATGATTAAGTATTGAAATCCTGTCAAGAGATGTATTGTACAAATTATATATTGTTAATCTATAATCTCACTGCTCACAATCACTTCTGTTAACATGTATATGTTCATTAATATTGATTTTGATGATAATAAACTTTAAGTTTTTTTATTAAAATGTTCATTAAAATTTTTTTTGATTAAAATGTGCCAACCTTAAAAAAGCCTGACCTGACCCTAATCAGCGGTTCAGACCCAACCTGACTAAAAAATATAAATAGTCGAACTTTTTTTTGGGTCAGGCCTTTAATTTTAGTGATTCAAGACCGAGCCCGAGCCGACCAATTGCCATCCCTAAATTCTAGTAAACTTGACTGGGAAAAATATATAAGCAAAATCCAAAAGTTTGAAGCCTAATCCAATCATTAACAGTGCCTCATTCTACCAACAATGTTGATGGCAAAGAAAAAACTAGGAGATGATTTTAAAAAAAATAAAGAAAATGATTATACAGTGAATATATACATATATATATATGGCAATTTAGGTTATGGATATTTTTAGAATTAATTTTTTTTTTGAAAATAGGTTTCGTAAACAATTTAATGGATTTTAATAGCTCCATCCTTAAAAAAAAAAGATAAAATCTAAATTATGTTTTGCAATCCTATCTTTCCTAAAATTTAAATTTACAAAACTAATTAAATAAAATTATTCCAAAATCACTCCACCATATATTCAATAAAATTATGCATTGGAGATGGAAATAGCAGTTTTCAATTGATATAATGTGTATATTTGGTGCTTCTAATTCTTAGGTCCTTGTAATTTGATCTTTTTGCATGTCATCCAGTCTAACGTCCTGTTTGGGATTGACGTTGGGTAACTGTAACTTAAAAGTTACAGCACTAAAGTGTTTGGTAAACACCAGTTGTTGTAACTTAGAAACTGAATTAATTTAATTTTACACTTGTATGACGAGAAATCTACTATATTTTTACTAATTTTATCAAAATTATTACCTAAAAATCATATTTACTATGTACTATGACTTTTAGTTTATATTTATAGAGCGTTTTTTCAAAACCACTACTTTTAAACTACACCACCTTAATACCAAACAAGTTTTCTTTTGGCTTTTCTTTGTTTAAACTTATGGTCAAATGCGCGTCCTGCTTCTGAAATTTAGAAAATTACGAGAGGATACAAAGAAAGACTTTGAATCTCAAGAAAAAAGTAGCCATCATGTAGTTCAATTGTCACTTTATGATTTGCTTTTCCTTTTTTTTTTTTTCAAATTTTACGTGTAAAATGAACATCAGAACATGCACCTGGAAAGAACAATAATGGTTTCGAGTACTTACTGCTTTTTGGACAAAATTTCAAATGTTTAACCCCTTTATATATATAAGCATACTACTTTGTGGTGGGGGGTTAGGCAGGACCCCTACTTGTCATTTAGAACAGATAATGAAAGATATAAGGAGGAGGGCAAAACCTAAAACCTCCAATCAAGAGAAAAAAATACAACAGAAAAAGAAAAGATTAAGGCATAGCCTAACAAGAGAATCATAATAAAAATGACTAATGTAGACGGTGATAATATGTCTTACGATACTTGCGGCCGACAAGTAATTTAAAGCCCTTTTTCGATTGACCAGGAATGCTAAAATCAGGGCTAAAGTCAATTCTCTTAGAATTCTCAAGTGCAGACAAAAAATGTTCATTATTCGCCAGGTGCTCGTCAGAACTATCATCATTATCAGTATGAGAATTGTAATGCCTAAAATTTGTGCTGGATGCTCGATGAAGATGAGGATTATACTCACTAATGCTCCGCAGGGGAGACAAGCTTTGATCACGAGGTTCTCGGACCCTATAATCATGAGTCGTGGCATCTTGGGCAATCAGCTCCTGAACGGACGTAGAATTTGTAACGTTAGCTTGGTTCTTCATAGGTTTGGTGATCGGGGACCCCGCATCCGTAATCTACTTAGTGATGGAAGGCTCAGGTCATGGAGTATCTGAGGATTGTGGAGTATCTGACGATAGAACTTCTGACTTCTAAACCCCTTTATATTTCCTTTAATAGCATTACAACAATGCTGTTAAAAAGTTTGCTGTATAATTTTGTCAAATTTTCAAATTTGGATACGCCTCGGATATCCATAGATAATATTATACTTTACAACTATTATCTTAAGTGGGAGGAAAATTTATACGAGTCCGGTAAACAACCTCAGTATAAATTTTTGTTATTTTCACAGGTCAAGTGAATCATAATGTGAAATCCTTTTGATCTATGCATAAGATAGGCTTGTAATCGCACTAAGGTAGTGCGTCTTATCTATTATTTTTCTTTATCTAAAAGTTTGAACAATAAATTTTATTACTAATAAAGCAGTTTATTAATTCATTTTATTTAGACAACATTAATCTTGATTAAGTGGCCAACATTAATCGTATCAGCTTTGCTTAAAATCCACCCACTTTATCAAGTGCTGAATATTAATTATGTCAACTTAGCTTAGCTTGTTCTTGTGAACAAATTGATAATGGCCAATATTTATATTTTCTTAGCTTTTTCTTGTGGACAAATTGATAGTGGCAAACATTAATATTTTGAAAATGACAAGTCAAGTCTAGTCTAGTTTCAATTAAGAGAGAGAGGGGGAAAAAAGGAGAATGAGAAGAAAGGTGTTGTCCTTATTTTTAAATAAGATAATATAATATAAATTATGTTTAATTAAATACAATCCTTTATATTCTAAATTAGTATATATTAATCAATTTTATTATAGTTTATGATTTTTTATATGAAAAATATTCATAAAAAATTGTGAAGATAAGTAATGCTAATTTGAAGAAAATAAAAAGATAAAAATAATAATAATCTACCGCTATATTGTCACAAGTTATAAATATGGGTAATAATACTAATTATTAATTTTATTTTGGTAAGGATAAAAATTAATTAATTAGATAGAGATATTTTGGAGAATATCTTTTGATGAAATAATTCGTACGTTTTAGATTAAGTAAAAACCTAAAAAATTGGCTTCATAACTTAAAGACTTAATCATTGAAAATTTTCATTAAGTTGAAAAAGCAAACGGACTTAATGACTTAAATGATTGAAATTAAGTTAATTAAATCATTAAAAAAAATAGCGCCCAAATAACAAAATTGACATAAATTTTTGCATTCTCATATGGCGCTGTTTTGCTTAATTATATGGCTTAACCACGAAAAGATAATCAATTTACATGAATTCCAATAAACTTGACTAGGAAAAATATATCAACAAAATCCGAAAGATTGAAGCCTAATCCAATCATTAACAGTGCTTCATTCCTTTAATAGGTGTTGATGACAAAGAAAGACCAGGAGACGACTTAGAAAAAAAAATTCGAAGAAAATGATTGTACAGTAAATAGATTGAGGGATTTTTTTTTTTGGGGTCTAGCAATTTAGGTTATGGATATTTTTTAGAATAAAAAAATATTTTCTTAAAATAAATTTCATAAGTAATTTAATGAATTTCAATCACTCCATCCTTTAAAAAAATAAAAATAAAATCTAAATTATTCTTTTAACTCTTATCTTTTTTAAGATTTAAATTTACATAATTAATTAAATAAAATTATTTAAAAAATTACTGCTCTGTATATTCAATAAAATTTTGCATTGGAGTTGGAAAGAGCAGTTTTTAACTGAAAATTTTTAATCATTGATAATGTGTATATTTGGCGGTCCTTATTCTCAGGTCCTTGTAATTGGATCTTTTTGCGTGTCACCCAGTCTTTGTTTTGGCTTCTCTTTGTCTAAACTTACGGCCCCAGCTATCTTGTCAAATGCTTGAAAAATGAACATACAGCGAAAGACTTTGAATCTGAAGAAAAAAGATAGTCATCATGTGGTTCAATTGTCACTTTATGATCTGCCTTTCCCTTTTTTTTTTTTTTCCAAATTTTACGTGTAAAATGACCATCAGAATGCGACATGCACTTGGAAAAAACGATAATAGTTTTGAGAACTTGTGACTTTTTGGACAAAATTTCAAAATGTAACCCCTTTTATGTTTCCTTTAATAGCATTATAGCAATGCTGCTAAAAAGTTTGCTGTATTTCTACTCCCGAGAATTCGAATCAGGATATATATATACACATATATACTCAAAATGCTGATAAAAAGTTCGCTGTATAGTTTTGTCAAATTTTCAGGTTTGGATATGCAGTGGATATTGATGTTAGAGATATGAGTTGTATTTGAAAATATCAATATCCCATGTTGCTTAGACATGAGAGCATAAGTTGGTTTATATATAGAAACTAAAAATAATATGATAACAAGGCCATTAAGATTTAAGAGGGGGCTAATGCGCACGAGACCAAGTCCAAAAATAGAGCCTGCTCTAGGAATTTATTAATTGGGCACGAGGGGGAACCCCCTGGGGATTGGGGGTATCGTACGTGTGCGCCATGTTGCGGACCGCCCAAGTTCCTATCCCAATTGCCCCAATTTCGGGCTAAAAAGCCTAAGACAAGGCCAAGAGTGCTAGCTTGGCCCGATTCCGGAAAATTCTAGACAACTCTAGCACACTCAAACTTGTACATATCTAGAATTCTCTACACATTTCTAGCTCGTGTAAATATCTAGAATTCTAGGCAAGTGGCATAATTCTCTAGAGTTTTAGAGCTTGGCAAGCCTCCCCTATAAATAGGGCATGACATTTAGCATTTGAGTAACGAGCTTAGAGCAAGCAACTCAAACACTCTTGTAAGCTCTCTTGTAATCTTTCTTGCGAATAATACAATTTCTCTCATTCGGCTCCATTGCTCTCTTCTTTCTACCTCTTTGAAAACCTCTAGGTTTAGCTAGTCCAGAAGCTCAAGGCTTACTTAGCAACATTTGGCAAAAGTTGTCTAAGTACCACACGGGTTCGTTGCGCAAAACACTCATCCCGTGACAAGTGGTATCAGAGCTAAGGTTGACACCCACGCAAGTTAGGTCACGAGCAATGACCAACCCTTCAAACTCAATACAAGAGGGCATTGTTGGCGTGGAAACCCCACCGGATCCAAGCCGCGATCACGAGGAAGGACGTGCCCAAGGCAAGACTCGTGGCAAGTCCAAGGCCCCATCTGTGGATGCGTTGGAGCCTCGTGAAGCCACTCTCGAAACTGCATTGTCCGCCGTTCAGGACAACCTCGATGGATTAGAGGAAAGAGTGGATGGTCTCGAAGGGGAGTATGACGACTTCACTATGGCAACAAAGGCCCTCATCTAAGACCAAGCGAACACTATCCGAGGTGAGTTTCGATCCTTTCATGATGAGTTGTTAAAACTTTGTGTTGAGTGTTAGAAAATGCATATTTATAAAGGAGAAAACCGTCATTTTACATTTCAAATCTTACTAACAACCCTTACTTTTATGTATTTAACCTTCTTGTGATTTAATTACATGTGTTTTATTTTAATTAAGTATTTTATGTATTTTAGGGGCATTATAGTCATTTCACAATAAAGGAGAGATCAGACGGCAAAACGGACATCACTTTTGAACTCAGGACGGTCGAAAACCTTAGGAGGAGCATAAAAGGAAAAATGGCACTATTCATATGTACGGTACTATTCATATGTACGGTACTATTCACGTGTACGGTACAATCTACGTTACTGTTCACAACACTGTTCACATAGACGGATCGATGACGTGGCATTGACCGATGATGTGGTATTGACTAATGAGGTGTCACGATCCTGTTGGGCTAAAATTCTTATGTACTGTTGATGGTGACGTGGCAGCATATCAGTGATGAAAAATCTCGCGTACGGTACATGCATCACACAGGATTATTTTCAACCAAACCGCATTACTGTTCATCCGAGTCAAACTGCGTTACTGTTCATCCGAGTCAAACCGTGTTACTGTTTATCCGCGTTGTCAAACCGTGGACTGTTGACTGATGACGTAGCGCAATCCTGAGCGTCCAAACTGTTTTTAATCCGATGGCCATGATTTACTCCATGTATCTATAAAAAGGGGGCCTCCCCCCCCTAATTTGATATCTCTGAATCCATTTTTGGGATCCATTTTCTGTAATTCCCTTTTCATCTTGTATTTTCTTCGTATTTTAATAAATTCCCATTTTGCCCCTAGTTCAATTATGAGTGGCTAATTTTCTTTCAAGCTTGGGTTGAAGGTGAAGTCTCAACATGTGTCATGGGCTTAATTTGGTAAATTTATTTTCTCTTCCCCTCTAGTTTTTGTGGATGTTTTGACTTCTCGTCGACAAATAATACTAATCTTGTCTAGTACCGCCTTGGTTTCACCGGCCCTCTAGTACAAGGTTATTATTATTTGGCACGATAAGCCCTTAGCACCATATTGATTAGAGCGTGGTTCATGAAGTGTGGATTCCCCCCTCATGATTTAATTGGCATTAATACGGATTATTTAGCCCATGATGCATGTTGATACGGATCCAGATACCCAAGTACGTCAATTTAATAGATTTTCTCTTCAATTTATTCTCTCCATTGCAATTCCAATTTTAGAATTTATTCTCGCCATTTTAATTTAAGTATTAGCATATTCCAAATCATTTCCACCATAAATCCAACTACCCATTTACAAAATTAATTCTATATATAATTAAAATCCACCTCCTCGTGGGATCGACACTCGTCACCATTAGTCTATACTACAATAGATTCGTGCGCTTGCGAGTACATTAAAATTTGCACAACAAATTTTTGGCGCCGTTGCCGGGGAGGTAAGTAATTTTATTCATAGAATTAATTTTTGTGAATAATTTCTTTTAAATTGTTTTCTTGTATTTTTTTTTATTAAAGAAAAAAAAGAGTGAATTTACATTTTGAGTTAAGAATTTTATTTTATTTTTCTCTTCTTTAAAATTCTGTAATTTAATTTTCAATTTATTTTTTCTTTGTAATTTTTTTTTCTTATTAATTTACTTTTAGTTAATTTATTTCACGTATTTGTTTTAGTGCGTTTTTATAGAAAGGTTGTAACAGCGCAATAAGGTTAGTATCGTAATTTCTCTCTCTTCTTTATTTTTATTTGTTTTGTTCCCATCTTTATTTTTATTTTGCATGCATGGTCGTAGGTCATTATTTCCTAATCTTGAACCTATAGAATTTGAATTAGAAAAAACACTTCGCACACAAAAGCACATTAAAAATAAATTTGGAATGGATTTACAAGCACCACAGGAGAGGCCATTTAAGGACTATTTTAGTCCCTTAGTTAATTTGAGCACATCATGCATAAGATACCCAAATGTAGCTGCTAGGAGTTTTGAACTAAAACCTAGTGTGCTAAATTGTCTCCCCATATTTTATGGCCTAGAAAATGAGGACCCATATAATCATTTGAATGATTTTCATGCCATTTGTCAAACATTTAAATATGAGAATTTTTCAGATGATGATGTAAAACTCAGATTATTCCCATTTTCTTTAAAGGATAGAGCTCGTTCATGGTTAAATACTTTACCTGCTAATAGCATTTCATCATGGGAACAAATGGTAATGAAATTTTTGAATAAATATTTCCCAGTGCATAAAACCAATGCTATTCGCAGGTAAATCTCGGAGTTTACCCAGAGAGAGGACGAGCAATTTTTCGAAACATGGGAGCGATTCAATGGGCTACTCTTGAAGTGTCCACATCATGGGTACGAGAAATGGCACCAATGTCAATACTTTTTGGAGGGATTACTACCGAATGTGCAAGAATGGCTAATGGCAACAAGTGGAGGAGAGCTAATGTCAAAAAGTGCATCAGAAATTTGGGAATTCTTCCAGCGACAAGCAGATAATTCCCAACAACGGAGTCGATCATTCAGGAATACTAGAAGATTTAAGGGAGTAAATGAGGTTCAAATTGGCGAGTCAACTTCGGGAATCAAAGAAGTCAAGGAGATGGTTGAAGGTCTTGCTCGACAAATAGCATCGTTATCGACTGCTAAATCAACAGAGCCACATGACCATGACTCATACTCAGATCAAGCCAATGCCATAGGTGTAATGAGAAAGCCATCAAATTACAACCCATACTCCAACACATATAACCCTGGATGGAGAGACCACCCCAATTTTTCATGGTCTCAAGGATTCCAACAGAATGGACCAGCAGCTCCAGCTCCACCAATGCAACAAATTCCTCAAGTTCCTCAAGCCTCTCAGCCCCCATTTAGACCATATAATCAGAACCAGAACTACTCTCAACCCAGACCGTGGGAGGATTCATTCCAAAATCTCAAGAATGTTACTCACTCCATGATTGAGCAACAGAATCGCACCATTGATAGACTACGAAATGAGTTGAGAGCAGGCTTCAATTCACAAGCTCAATCAGTTTCAAGCCTCGAGAAGATGGTGGGACAACTTGCTTCTTCAGTTCAGACCTTGGCAATGACTGTTGAGAAAGGCAAATTTCCAAGTCAACCAGTGCCTAACCCTAAAGGAGTACATGAAGCAAGTACTAGTTCACCACAGCAGCATGGAGAGGTTAAAGCAGTCATGACCTTGCGAAAAGGAAAAGAAGTCGACAACAAAGTGGAGATGCCGGTGACAAAAGAAAATCAAATTGTACCTGTGAATGTTGAGGAATCATCATCGGAGGAGAAAGAAGAAACCAACCCACGAGAATATGTTCCGAAAGCTCCATTTCCTCAGCGGTTAGCTAAAGGCAAAAAGGGAAAAACCACAGGTGAGATTCTTGAAATCTTCAAACAGGTAAGTGTTAACATCCCTCTACTTGATGCTATTAAACAAGTTCCATCTTATGCCAAGTTTCTTAAAGACCTTTGTACTAAAAAGAGAATTATGCATGTTCAAAAGAAGGCATTTTTAACAGAAAACGTTAGTTCTATACTCCAACATAAAATTCCTTTAAAATGCAAAGACCCAGGCTCCCCCACTATCTCATGTAGCATAGGGAACCACACAATTGAGAATGCTTTGTTGGATTTAGGAGCTAGTGTAAATTTGTTGCCTTATTCAGTATTTGTGAAACTTGGACTTGGAGAATTACACCCAACTCCAGTGGTGTTACAGCTCGCAGATCGGTCCACGAAAATACCTCGTGGTATTATGGAGGACGTGCTTATCCAGGTAGACAAGTTTTATTTTCCTGTTGATTTCATTGTAATTGACACTCAACCAATACAGGATTCAAGGAAGCACATCCCCATTATTCTAGGCCGACCTTTCTTGGCAACTGCGGATGCTCACATTCAATGCAGGATTGGAAATATGCAGTTGTCCTTCGGCAACATGACTATGGAGCTGAACATCTTCAACATTGCCAAACAACCTCACAGTGCAGATGATGGAATTGTTGATGTGGATTTAATTGAAGCATTAGTTGATGATACTTTTGTTTCAAACCTTAGTGATGATCCTTTACAAACATGTTTAACTCACTTTGGTTTGGATTTTGATATTGACAGATCGGTCGAAGAGGTCAACGCTCTACTTGACTCAGCACCATCCATGGACACTAATAAATGGAAGTCAAGAGTTGAACAACTAGCACCATCAGAGAAGAAACTCATCCCATCATCAAAATCACCACCGAAACTCGAGCTCAAACCATTGCCCAACACATTGGAATATGCATTTTTGGGAGAAGAAAGTACTCTGCCGGTAATCATTTCATTATCCCTAAATGACGAACAAAAAGGTAAGTTGTTGGATGTTTTAAAAGAGCACAAAGGAGCATTAGGATGGACCATAGCAGACATAAAATGTATAAACCCAGTAGACTGCATGCATTACATTCACCTTGATGAAAATGCTAAAACTACTAGGGAAATGCAACGTCGGTTAAATCCTAACATGAAAGAAGTTGTTAGAACTGAAGTCCTTAAGCTATTAGATGCAGGTATCATTTACCCAATTTCTGATAGTTCATGGGTCAGTCCTGTACAAGTTGTCCCCAAAAAGTCAGGAGTCACAGTAGTTACCAATGCTGATAATGAATTGATACCCACTAGAGTAACTACAGGATGGCGTGTATGCATTGATTATAGAAAGTTGAATTCTGTCACACGTAAAGACCATTTTCCTTTACCATTTATCGATCAAATGCTTGATAGATTAGCAGGCCATGAATTTTATTGCTTTCTAGATGGCTACTCAGGATACAATCAGATTCCCATAGCACCAAAAGATCAAGAGAAAACCACTTTCACTTGCCCTTTTGGCACTTTTGCATATAGGAGGATGCCATTTGGATTATGTAATGCACTTGCTACATTTCAACGATGCATGTTAAGCATTTTTTCTGATATGGTTGAACGATTTCTTGAAGTCTTTATGGATGACTTTTCTGTCTTTGGTGATTCGTTTGATCAATGTTTACATCATCTAACGCTAGTTCTGCAGAGATGTATCGAGACGAACTTAGTCTTAAATTGGGAGAAGTGCTATTTTATGGTAAAACAAGGTATTGTTCTCGGTCACATCATTTCGAGCAAAGGTATTGAGGTTGACAAAGCCAAGGTGGATCTCATTTCTAATCTTCCTCCACCCAAAACAGTCAGAGAAGTAAGATCTTTCCTTGGGCATGTTGGTTTCTATAGACGTTTCATTAAAGATTTTAGCAAAGTTTCTAGACCCTTATGCAATTTACTTGCTAAGGATGTACCTTTTATCTTTAGTGATTCATGTCTTATGGCGTTTGAAAAATTAAAACAGTTGTTGACATCATCACCCATCATTCAGGCCCCAAACTGGAGCTTACCATTTGAGCTAATGTGTGATGCATCTGATTATGCAGTAGGAGCAGTATTAGGACAAAGAGTTGATCGAATTCCCCACGTTATTTACTATGCTAGTATGATATTAAATGATGCACAGTTGAACTATTCAACTACTGAAAAAGAAATGCTAGCAGTAGTGTTTGCATTGGAAAAATTTCGATCATATCTCATTGGTTGTAAAATAATTATATTCACGGATCATGCTGCTCTTAAATATCTTCTCACAAAGAAAGATGCAAAAGTCAGACTAATTCGTTGGGTGTTACTTTTGCAGGAGTTTGACTTGGAATTCAAAGATAAGAAAGGGACATAAAATGTTGTGGCCGACCACCTCTCTCGTCTCCATTTTGACACAATTACAGAACCATTACCATTAAATGAGTCATTCCCAGATGAACAATTGATGAATGTGGAAGTATTACCTTGGTATGTTGATATAGTTAATTATCTTGTTACAGGTAAACTTCCAGAGCATTGGACCAAGCAAGACAAGGCTAAATTCTTTGCAGAAATAAAGAATTTCTTTTGGGATGACCCGTATTTGTTCAAGTATTGTGCAGACCAAATTGTTAGACGATGTGTCCCAGAAAATGAAATTCAGAATATTCTTTCATTCTGCCATGAACAAGCTTGTGGAGGCCATTTCAGTGCTAAGAAAACAGCGACTAAAATTTTACAATGTGGTTTCTATTGGCCAACTATATTTCGAGATGCTTACACTTTCTGTTCTTCATGTGATAGGTGTCAACGAATGGGGAGCATTACACGAAGGAACATGATGCCACTAAATCCAATTTTAGTGGTTGAGATTTTTGACGTATGGGGTATCGACTTCATGGGACCCTTTCCCCTATCTTTTGGCCATCAATACATATTGGTTGCTGTTGACTACGTATCAAAATGGGTAGAAGCAATTCCATGTAGGACCAATGATCACAAGGTGGTGATAGCATTTTTGAAAAGCAACATTGTTTCACGCTTTGGATTCCCTCGAGCAATAATTAGTGATGGTGGTGCCCACTTTTGTAACAAAGCATTCAAAGCTCTTTTGACAAAGTATTCAATCACACACAAAGTGGCGACCCCGTATCATCCGCAAACCAGTGGCCAAGTTAAGATCTTCAATCGAGAAATAAAGCACATATTAGAAAAGACGGTGAGGCCGGACAGAAAAGATTGGTCATTAAGACTTGATGATGCCTTATGGGCATATAGAACGGCTTTCAAGACCCCGATTGGGATGTCACCCTACAGGCTAGTGTATGGAAAAGCTTGCCACCTACCTGTGGAACTCGAGCATCGTGCATATTGGGCCATCAAGAAATTCAATTTTGACATGCAGCAAGCCAGCTCAGAAAGAAGATTACAGCTGGCAGAACTTGAAGAAATTCGCAATGATGCATACGAAAATGCCAAGATTTACAAGCAACGAATGAAAGTCTTCCATGATAAGCAAATTATGAGAAAATCATTCACTCCAGATCAGAAAGTGCTTTTATTCAATTCTCGCTTGCACCTATTCCCAGGTAAGTTACGCTCTCGTTGGTCTGGCCCATTTATTGTTCATACTGTTTTTCCACATGGGGCAATTGAAATTAAGGACCCAAAGAACGGTGTCACGTTTAAAGTTAATGGTCAAAGATTAAAGCCATATCTAGAATACCAACCACATGGAGAAGACACCGAAATAAATTTGAGTGACCCACCAGATTTGAATTGATTTTTTTTCTTTTCGTTGATTTGATTTTTTCTTTCTTTCTTTATATTATTCTTTTGCTAATTGAAATTATTTTTGCATAAGTGTGTTTGTTTAACTATTAAGTTTTCTCTTATCATTTTTAATCATGAGTACCTTACTTAGACCGTTCCTCCTGAACATTCTTAAACCACTTCAACGTGTCAAAACTCATCTCAAAAAGCAGATTCAATTTTGTAAAACACATCGCATTTGGGCTCTACAACCACCAGAGTTAGTAGCCTATGTTGAGGGTTTAGAACGCCAACTCAGAGACATTGAGAGAAGTGTTTACGACATCCAGTTGGAGCTTGAGGTAAATTCAATAAGAGGACGATTTTAATTTTCTTTGTGTGTTTTAATTTGTTTTTCTGTTTGTGTGCTTTAGTTTGTTACCCCGGTGAAGTGGCGGATAACGGTACTCCGTGACAATCAAGTCGGTTACTTCAGTTTCCCATAATAACTGATATTCTGAGGCGAAGGTATGGACAGAAACGAGATTCTAGCGAAACTTCACAAGCGATTCCCTTCACTTCCTCAGAATGCCCTCCTTACGATCTATAAAGCTCGGTCCGAACGCATGCGATTACTCATGAGGAATAACATACCTGCTGACATCCATTGGTTAATCGAGGCTAAAGTACGATCGGTAGGTGAGTTACCTCCAAAATTTATTGCATACATGCCTGGTTGTGGTAAAGGAAATTATGCAAGAAAACGACGAGCTCGAAGAATTTTTGTTGCTTGTCATAAGTGTGCTAGAATGAGTTGCAATAAAAATCCATGTTCTTTAGGAATGATGTCTGATAACAGGGAAGATAAGATTCAATTCATTAGGGATGGCTTGAATAAGGAGTCATTGGATGATATCCTTTTGTCTCTTGAAACGCATCCCAGTGGATATGTGCAAGGAGCGATTCTCCAGTTATGGCCATTATTCCAGAAAGAGCATGCACGATATAGTCTCGGGAGTCTGACTATAAACGACCCTGTTTGCCAGTTTATAAGAAAACTGGATAGGAAGCCTATCCTCGACCCATAGAGGGCGTCAAGCCGTTTCTGGACGTAAAACCAGAGGAAGATGTGAGCCACAGTCGCAACTACCTGTAAATATCCTTTTTACTTTACTGTTATTTTATTTCACTTCATTGTTGTTTTATTGTTTGCATTATTGTCTTTAATAATTTTATTACTGTTTTCTTTTTCCTTATTACTGTTTGCTTTTTCCTTTTTACTGTTTCCTTTTTGACTCGCAAGCCACGTGCTTACACGTTATTTGATACTGACATGTTACCTCATACACAACTGTGACCCACTGTCACCAAGACTCTTAAATGTGATTTTTTTTTGTCAAGCACTCACAAATTATTTTTGAGAAATATTCCAATGGCAGCTACTCCAAATAGACAATTCAAGAACAGTTGTGTGCTTTCTGGATTTACCTATGGCAAACATAAAGAGTTCGTTGAGGCAGCTATAGATCTTGGTCGAAGCATAGCAGCGAGAAAATTACACTTGGTGTATGGAGGAGGTAACCGAGGGTTATCAAAAATGGTCTCAGAAGCAGCTTTTATCAGAGGAAGTCAAGTGTTAGGCATCATCCCAAGAGTCCTAAAACCATTGGGCAGTTCGTCTGACTCATCAACTGGAGAAGAGTTAGTCGTCTCAGGTATGCAAGAAAGAATAATTGAAATGCTTAATCATGCTGATGCTTTTATTTTCCTTCCAGGAGATCTTGCAACACTAGAGGCACTTATCACACTAGCATCTTGGGCCCATCTGCACATCCACCAGAAACCCATCGGTTTGTTAAATGTCAATAACTTTTATGATGGCTTTATCGCATTTCTTAACCATGCAATAAAAAACTATTTCATTCCCTCTAATGCGAAAAAAAACTCTTTATTTGTGCTCACACTGCTAATGAGCTACTTGATCTATTACAAGCTTATAGACCGGAGCCAGACCCCTGGACCTTTATGTTGGAGCATCCAAATAATGATGGTAACAGTAGCCGCAGTAAGAAGTACAAATTAGATTTAACTCTCCGCTTGTAAATATTGTTTTCTGTGTTGCACCACCCAGGTGATGTCTTCTAAACTCTACTTCTTTCCTTTCAAACATTGAGGACAATGTTTCGTTCTGGTTGGGGGGAGGGAATAGTCGACAATTATGGAATTTTGGTTAAGTTTTTACTAATTTTTTTGTTGTAGAAACTAACTGTTGCTAACTTTTTGTGTTGAAGATGACTGAATATGGAGTGTAGTGACTCTAGAAACGCATCTTCATCGTTTAAAAAAAAATAAAAAAACAAAAAAAAAATTCAGACATTTTCTTTTTCTTTATTCTGTTTTTATGTTTATTTTTCTTCTTCTTTTTATTTTCTCCTCTATAAATATACATTTTCCAACTTTTGAGTCGAAGATGGCTGAATATGGAGTGTAGTGCCTCTAGAAACGCATCTTCTTTAAGAAAAAAAAATCATTTTCTTTTTCTATCATTTTAAGTGTAACTTTTCTAATTAATTTTTCTACATCATTTTCACATTTCTGCATGCATATTTTTCTTTTATGTTTAGAATATGTTGGGGGGTAGAATGTTGTTTAAAAAAAAATAAAAAAAAAATAAAAAAATAAAAATTGTGTGATTTGTTTTAACATTGGATGACATGATTAATTTCAAATTTTAGTATTTGTATTATCTTTGGTCTTAAGTGATGTTACATTATGTTTGCTACTCTACATGTTGATGTCGGAGACATATATGAGTTGCTTGAAGGAATGAACATGTCATAATAAGTACCAAGTGAGTTTTTAAGCTTATCATTTTTCTTGGAGAGTAACCCTTTTGCACATTCTTTATACAGCTTAACAGTTTATTATTGTATACACGATCTCTAGATTTTTTTTGAGTTAACCCTTAATTAAAAAAAAAAGAAAAAAAGAAAAAAAGAAAAAAAAGTGTGTTGCTACATTGGGAGGCCCATCTAACTAGTAGATATGGATGATTATTTAGAGCCCTAAAAGACGATGGAGAGGCCATCTTTGATCCGTTTGAGCCTTTCTAGCTATCCCTTTTATTAAATATCTATAGTTACCCCTTTTGAGCCTTTAAAAAAAAAAAAAAACCTTTTCTTTGTCAACTTATCATCTTGACCCACTCCGATTTGGAGTGTTACCCGATATCTTATAAGTTCCATCACCTATTTATGTTTGAGAAAATGTAAATAATTATTTTGTTCAGTGAAGTTATGCCAAATAAAAAAAACAAAAAAACAAAAACAAAAGTTGTTGTTTCAAAAGAATAAAAATAGGTGAAATCCACCTTGCAACTTCCAAAAAAAAAAAAAAAAATTCTCTGCATTTTTCTCAAACATACACTTTGTTTTCCTTATTTTCCTTCTTTGTTAGCCATGTCCCTAGCCTACGTTTCGTCCTAATAAAAGTCCTTCTTGATTTTAGGGAACTATAGTTTGAAGTAGAAGCTAGTTATATGGGCTAAAAAGATGTAGTGATGCATAATAATAATAATAAAAAAAAGATAAATAAAGTGGGTTGACTAGCATTTTTGTTTGACTTGAGTTCGTATTATTTATAAGCTGATGGCATATTTATTTCATCTTGGTGAGAGCATGTGATATCACTTCTTTATTATTTTCTCTCTCAATTACCATTCATTGGAGTGACTATTTTTATTGGTTTTAATTTCTTTGTGAGAGTGTCACTACTTCCAGTGAGATTTTGGGGATTGACATGTCATTCTTGAAAGTAGCTATGACAAAGTCTACTGGGCTGATTCATGTGGATGGTTGATGTGGGTGTGATGTTGCTTTAGACTGGAGATAATGCTTATACTTTTATTTGATTGCTATAATTAATCTGACGGAATAAATACGAGTGTTTCTATTAAAAATATATATACATATTTTTTGAATTTGAATTTTGTTTTCGCTTTATTTGCTAGGGACTAGCAATAAGCTGGTTGGGGGGTGTGTTGAGTGTTAGAAAATGCATATTTATAAAAGAGAAAACCGTCATTTTACATTTCAAGTCTTACTAACAACCCTTACTTTTATGTATTTAACATTCTTGTGATTTAATTACATGTGTTTTATTTTAATTAAGTATTTTATGTATTTTAGGGGCATTATAGTCATTTCACAATAAAGGAGAGATCAGACGGCAAAACGGACATCACTTTTGAACTCAGGACGGTTGAAAACCTTAGGAGGAGCATAAAAGGAAAAATGGCACTATTCATATGTACGGTACTATTCACGTATACGGTACTATCTACGTTACTATTCACGTGTACGGTACTATCTACGTTACTGTTCACAACACTGTTCACATAGACGGATCGATGACGTGGCATTGACCGATGATGTGGCATTGACTAATGAGGTGTCACGATCCTATTGGGCTAAAATTCTTATGTACTGTTGATGGTGACGTGGCAGCATATCAGTGGATGAAAAATCTCGCGTACGGTACATGCATCAAACAGGATTATTTTTAACCAAACCGCGTTACTGTTCATCCGAGTCAAACCGTGTTACTGTTCATCCGCGTGGTCAAACCGTGGACTGTTGACTGATGACGTAGCGCAATCCTGAGCGTCCAAACTGTTTTTAATCCGATGGCCATGATTTACTCATGTATCTATAAAAAGGGGGCCTCCCCCCCTAATTTGATATCTCTGAATCCATTTTTGGGATCCATTTTCTGTAATTCCCTTTCCATCTTGTATTTTCTTCGTATTTTAATAAATTCCCATTTTGCCCCTAGTTCAATTATGAGTGGCTAATTTTCTTTCAAGCTTGGGTTGAAGGTGAAGTCTCAACATGTGTCATGGGCTTAATTTGGTAAATTTATTTTCTCTTCCCCTCTAGTTTTTGTGGATGTTTTGACTTCTCGTCGACAAATAATACTAATCTTGTCTAGTACCGCCTTGGTTTCACCGGCCCTCTAGTACAAGGTTATTATTATTTGGCACGATAAGCCCTTAGCACCATATTGATTAGAGCGTGGTTCATGAGGTGTGGATTCCCCCCTCATGATTTAATTGGCATTAATACGGATTATTTAGCCCATGATGCATGTTGATACGGATCCAGATACCCAAGTACGTCAATTTAATAGATTTTCTCTTCAATTTATTCTCTCCATTGCAATTCCAATTTTAGAATTTATTCTCGCCATTTTAATTTAAGTATTAGCATATTCCAAATCATTTCCACCATAAATCCAACTACCCATTTACAAAATTAATTCTATATATAATTAAAATCCACCTCCTCGTGGGATCGACACTCGTCACCATTAGTCTATACTACAATAGATTCGTGCGCTTGCGAGTACATTAAAATTTGCACAACACTTTGCAGCTTTGTTCAAGAAGAACTACGCACTGTCCACGCGGAAGTGGAGGAAGTCCGCTCGGACTGGGCGTGGCACAAGCACACACTCTCCGCTAGTCCAGCTTCCGCAAGTACGAGTGATGCGCGACGCATTGACGTGCCAAAGCCCGACACCTACGATGGCACATGCAATGCCACTATCGTGGACAATTTCTCTTTGGGCTAGATCAATACTTCGATGCCATGGGCGTACGAGATGAGGCATCGAAAGTGGGCACGACACCCACCTATCTTCGAGGCGCTGCACAACTATGGTGGCATCGAAAGCATAGAGAGATGGGCAAGGGCATTTGCACCATCGATACTTGGGCCGACTTCAAGCAAGAACTTCGAAAGCAGTTCGCCCCAAGCAATGCGGAGAAAGAAGCGCGAGCGCACCTGCGTTGCCTTAAACAAACGGGTAGTGTCCGCGACTACATCAATGAGTTCACTACCCTCATGCTCGAGATAAGTGACATTTCCGACAAGGACTCACTCTTATACTTCTAAGATGGCCTCAAGGATTGGCCCAAGACCGAGCTTGAGAGGCGTGGCGCTCAAACACTTGACGATGCCATCGCCATTACAGAATCGATCACCGAATACTCCACCAAATCCAAAGACAAAAGGGCCAACCAAGGCAAAGGTGGGGGAGAGAGTTGCAAGGACAAAGGCAACAACCGTAAAGATTGGGGGGCAGAAAAAGCCTCCTATCAACAAGAACGAGCAAAGCAAGTCGGAGTATAAGAAAAAGCCGCCGAAGCTTCGAAGTCCATGCTTCATATGCAATGGCACTTATTGGGTATGCAACTGTCCGGAAAAGAAGTCGTTCAACGCTCTTGCTGCCTAACTCAAGAGCAATCCCACAATGTTCGCGGAAGAACCCCAACTCAGCATGGGTTCTCTCCAACACCTCGGGGCACTCAATCGCCAACAGCCTATATTCGCCAAGAAATGGCTCATGTACGTGAGCGCAAAAATAAACGGCCAGTCTGTTTGGGCAATGCTAGAGACGAGAGCGACGCACAACTTCGTATCCGTAGATGAAGCCAAGCGCTTAGGCCTTAAGACCACCAAGGAAGGAGGCACGATGAAAGCAGTAAACTCACCCGCCAAGCCCATTGCGGGTATCACACAAGGCATGCACACGACGCTTGGAACATGGAGCAGAAAGCTTGACTTCTCCATCGTTCCCATGGATGACTGCAAGATGGTCCTTGGCATGGAATTCTTTGACCAAGTCCATGCCTTCCTGCTGCTCGCTACAAACTCCTTAAGCATCCTCGACGGGAGTAAAGCATGCATGGTTCCCACGGAACGAGGCAAGTCCAAGAAGAAGACGGTCTCAGCCATGTAATTCAAAAGGGCTTTCAAGAAGGACCCAAACTTCTTGGTCTCCATTCGGGAACTAAACGAGGAAGGAGATTGCGGAAACAAACCAAGCCAAGTCCCTCCACAAATACAAAACTTCTTCACTGAGTTCAAGGACATGATGCCTCCCGAACTTCTGAAGAAGCTCCCATCGCAAAGAGAGGTAGATCATGCGATCGAGCTGGAACAAGGCGCGAAGCCACCAGCCTTGGCTCCCTACCGCATGGCGCCACCTGAACTTGAGGAGTTGCGGAGACAACTCAAAGACTTGTTGGACACAGGCTACATTCGCCCCTTAAAGGCCTCATTCGGTGCACCAGTCCTCTTCCAAAAGAAAAAGGATGGATTGCTGTGGATGTGCATCGACTATAGAGTGCTCAACAAGATCACTATCAAGAACAAGTATTCGATTCCATTGATAACGAATCTCTTCGACCAGCTTGGTAAGGCGCGATACTTCACCAAACTCGAGTTGTACTCCGGGTACTATCAAGTGCGCATTGCCGAGGGAGATGAACCTAAGACAACAAGCACAATAAGGTACGAGTCTTTTGAATTCCTTGTCATGCCATTTGGCCTCACCAATGCACCTGCCACATTTTTCATGCTCATGAACAAGGTGCTTTAACCATTTATCGACCGCTTTGTGGTCGTGTATTTGGACGACATCGTGGTGTATAGCACCATACTCGAAGAGCATGCCCACCATTTATGACAAGTCCTCCAAGTACTTCGAGACAATGAGCTCTTCCTCAAAATGGAGAAGTGCTTATTTGCTCAACAAGAGGTGGAGTTCCTTAGCCACAAGATTGCGGGCGGAAAACTCATGATGGAAAATGCTAAAGTGAAGGCCATCCTCGAGTGGGAACCTCCTTTGAAAGTGCCCAAGCTTCACTCATTCCTTGGGTTGGTGAACTACTGCCGACGCTTCATCAAGGGCTACTCAGCCAAGGCGGCACCCTTGACGGATTTACTTAAGAAAAACAGAACGTGGCATTGGTTCGAAGAGTGCCAACGCACATTCGAGGAATTGAAGAAGGTAATTTCGGAGGAACCCATCCTCACTCTTCCAGACCACACTAAGCCCTTCGAAGTCTAAACGAATGCCTCCGACTTCACCATAGGTGGAGTCCTCATGCAAGAAGGCCACCCCATAGCATTCGAGAGTCAAAAGCTAAACGACATAGAATGCCGCTACACGGTGCAATAGAAGGAGATGACTGCAATCATACATTGCTTGCGAGTGTGGCGACACTACTTTCTTGGCTCACACTTCACGATCATAATGGACAATGTAGCAATGAGCTACTTTCAGACTCAAAAAAAGTTGAGTCCCAAGCAAGCTCGGTGGAAAGATTTTTCTTGCGGAATTCGATTATCGGCTCGAGTACAAACCGAGTAAAGCCAATGTCGTTGCGGACGCCCTGAGCCGCAAAGCAGAATTGGCGAACTTAGCATGAGCTAACCGAAGTCCGACTCTGTCTCACGCATCAAGGAAGACCTCTAACAAGACCCGTTAGCGAATGACTTGCTGGAGAAGGTGCTCGAAGGCAAGACAAGGCGATTTTGGCAAGAGGAAGGCATCCTCCTCACCAAGGGAGATCGGCTGTTCGTGCCAAGGTGGGGAAATTTACGGAAAGAAGTTATCAAGGAGTGCCACGACTCAAAGTGGGCTGGTCACCCAGGAATTGAGCAAACCACCGCACTAGTTCAAGCCTCGTACTTTTGGCCGCACATGAGGGACGACATTGAGGCATACATGCGAACTTGTCTTGTGTGCCAACAAGACAAGGTATCATCAACTCCCAATGGGATTATTGAAGTCGCTACCACTCGCAACAAGGCAATGGGAAAATGTCTCCATGGACTTCATCACCTCACTGCCTAAATCCGAAGGGTGCGGTAGCATCATGGTCGTTGTCGACTGTTACACCAAGTACACAACTTTCATTGCTGCACCAACCGATTGCAAAGTTGACGAGGCAGCCCGTCTCTTCATCAAGCACATTGTGAAACTTTGGGGAGTTCCGAAGAGCATTGTGAGTGGCCGAGACCCTCGGTTCACTGGGCGTTTTTGGATGAAGCTCTTCAAGATGTTGGGTACCGATCTCAAGTTCTCAACAAGCTTTCACTAACAAACGGATGGACAGACCGAGCACATCAATGGCCTCCTTGAGATGTACTTGAGGCACTATGTAAGCGCTCACCAGCGGGATTGGGCGAAGCTACTTGACATCGCCTAATTTTCTTATAACTTGCAGCGAAGTGAGGCTACGGGCAAGAGTCCATTCGAAATCGTCATGGGGTTCCAACCCATGACCCTCAACGCCATACCCTCAACTTATGGAGGAAAACGCCCTGCAATACACAAGCTCGCCCGTGAATGGCACTAGAAAACGGACATCACACGAGCCTATCTCGACAAGGCCGCGAGGAAGATGAAAAAGTGGGTGGATACAAGGAGACGACATTTTGAGTATAAGGAAGGTGATCAAGTCATGATCAAGCTCCTGCCCAACAATTCAAGACATTGTGGAAAGTTCACAAGGGGTTAGTGAGGCGCTTCGAGGGACCCTTTCGAGTTGTACGACGTGTGGGCAACGTCTCGTACCAACTTCAACTTCCGCCAAGACTCAAGATCCATCCGGTCTTCCATGTGAGCCTTCTCAAACCATATCACGGAGATGTAAAAGACCCAAGTCGCGGAAAATCGAGGTGTGCGCCAACTACTGTTGTCACCGCATTCGACAAAGATGTGGACTACATCATTGTAGATCGCGTGATTTGGAGGAGAGGCGTGCCACCATACAATGAGTACTTCGTGAAGTGGAAAAACCTCCTCGAGAGCAAAGCCATTTGGGAACGTGAAGACGATTTGTGCAATTCACTGAGCACATCAAGAATTTTAAGCATGAGAGCGCGATGAGGACGCCACGAGCTTAGGTGGGGGAGGATGTTGCGGACTGCCCAAGTTCCTAGCCCAATTGCCCACAATTTCAGGCTAGAGAGCCCAAGACAAAGCCAAGAATGCTAGCTTGGCCCGATTCCGAAAAATTCTAGGCAACTCTAGCACACTCAAGCTTGTACATATCTAGAATTCTCTACACATTTCTAGCTCATGTAAATATCTAGAATTCTAGGCAAGTGGTAGAATTCTCTAGAGTTTTAAAGCTTGGCAAGCCTCCCCTATAAATAGGGCATGGCATTTAGCATTTGAGCAACAAGCTTAGAGCAAGCAACTCAAACACTCTTGTAAGCTCTCTTGTAATCTTTCTTGCTAGTAATACAATTTCTCTCATTTGGCTCCATTGCTCTATTCTCTCTAATTCTTTGAAAACCTCTAGGCTTAGCTAGTCGAGAAGCTCAAGGCTTATTTAGCAATATTCAGCAAAATTTGTCTGAGTGCCACGCAGGTTCATTGCGTAAAACACTCATCCCGCGACAGCCAGCTTGACTGCTTTTTATAATTTTGGCTTTGCTTTAATTTTATTTATTTTAATTCAAATTATATTGAGAATTCGATTCCTAATCATATTGGGATTTATTTTTAATCATTCTTTAATTATAATTTGAATTTTGAAAGAAAAAAGGGCTAGGGTGTGTATCTATTTAAAAGGGCGATTAGATCACATTATTTTTATCTGGAAAAGTTTGCTCTTTGTTCTTCTTGCTTTTGCCTTCATTGTTGTACATTTTACTATTCTACACTATCATTTGGAGTGCAACCTCACAATAGTAGAATCATTGTATCCTAAAGATTAAACTGTCTTTGTTACACCATCTTGCACCGAGATATTGTATCTTAAGGTGCAGAATTTGGTCTTAAGGGCAGTGTTGTCGCATGCCTTGACTGTTTTTGTTTTTGTTTCTACCCAGTTTCCTTCCAAACTTTCGCTGTTTCCATATCAAAATTTCAACAATCTTCAAACCAAATATGAGTGATCTTCCACCTTCATTAGCCACTGCACCTATTGCACTCGCAGCCCCTAGACTTCTTGATCTCTTTGTTTATGATCTTCTTGCTTCCACTTCCAACACTGGAAAAAACTTGCCAGATGCCTCCAAGATTGAATTGTTCAATGGTGAAAAATTCAAGTGTTGGCAAGAAAAGGTCTTCCATGTACTGCATGTTTATAACCTTGCTGACTACCTACAATCATCACTACTAGAAGAGGGCACTGAAGATTACGACAAGAAACTCCAGACTTGGAATGCTGGTAATAAGGTCTGCAGGCATACAATACTTAATTCTCTTGCTAGTTCCCTTTGTGATATTTATTATCCATGTTAGAATGCATATGAGATATGGGCACTACTCAAGAAAAAATATATGGTAGAAGATACTGAGACTCAATAATATATTAGTGATTTTCTACATTATCAGATGATGGATGATAAATATATGTCTGAGCAATCTATGAATATCATGTATTAGTTAATAATCTTAAAAAGGAGGAAATATTTCTTCCTGACGATTTGTGACTGGTTGTTTAATTGAAAAACTACTAGAATCATGGGGAGATTATATCAAAACGTCAAAGCATAAGAAAAAGCAAGTGAGTCTTAAAGATGCTATTATACATATTAGGATTGAGGAGAAGAATAAAATTAGAGATGTATTTGATAAAGCAAAGGAATTTCGTTCCAATGCAAATCTAATAGAGAACACTCCTCAACTTAATAAAACGCAGAACAATCCTAATGATGGACACTCTAATAACCCCAAAAGGCTCATTGCTAATAAGAAAGGTAATTGTTTTGTTTGTGGCAAAATTATTCATTATGCTAATCAATGCAGACACAAAGCTCAGTGAAAGGGAGACAACAAAAACCTCCTAAAACCAATATGGTTGAAGGAGAAGGAGATGACATCATTGTTGCTATAGTTATCTCCGAGGTGAACATGGTGGATGGAAGCAAAGATTGGGTAATTGATTTTGGTACTACAAGACATATATGTAGTAATAAAAACTCATTTTTTTGACTATACTCCCGTGAGGGAAGGAGAAAAAGTCATTTACATCATTGTTGCTATAGTTATCTCTGAGGTGAACATGGTGGATGGACGCAAAGATTGGGTAATTGATTTTGGTACTACAAGACATATATGTAGTAATAAAAACTCATTTTTTTGACTATACTCCCGTGAGGGAAGGAGAAAAAGTCATTTACCTTGGCGATTATTAGTCTACATTAGTCCTAGGCAAGGGTAAAATTCTTCTCAAGCTTACATATGAAAAAATCATCTCACTGAGTAATGTACTCCACGTTCTTGAGATTGGATACAATCTAATGTTTGTTTTATATTGGGCAAAGCTGGGATCAAAGTGTCTTTTGAGGGTGACAAAATTGTAATGATAAAAAAATGAGATGTTTGTTGGGAAAGGGTATTGCTCTAGAGAACTCTTCAAACTCAATGTATTCAATATCATAATAAATGAAAAAGCTTCTTCTCCTACTAATGTTATTGACTCTATTAATCTTTGGCGTAAGAGACTTGGTCATGTGAATTTTTCTTATATTAAGAAAATGAAAGAACTTGGTTTACTATCTAGTTTAAGCTTGTCTAATGACAAATGCGAAGTGTGTGTGGAAGCCAAATGCACAAAGAAGACATGTAAACAAGTTCAACATAGAGAAATTGAACTTCTTAGTTTAATTCATAGTGACCTTGGTGATTTGAAATAGACCATGACCAGAGTAAGCAAAAGGTATTATATTACCTTTAATAATGATTTCTCAAGCTATACAAAAATATATATATTGAGAAATAAAGATGAAGCAGTTGAAAAGTTCTTAATTTATAAAAGTGATTTTGAAATCAATTTAATAAGAAAATTAAAAGATTAAGAACTGATAAAGGAGGTTAATATGATTCAAGTATGTTAAATGCTTATTGTGAGAATCATGATATCATTCATGAAGGGACACCTCCCTATTCACCTGAATCTAATTGTGTAGTTGAAAGGAAAAACAGAACTTTGAAGAACATGGTAAATGCCATGAAAATAAGTTCTGGGGCACCACTGAACTTGTGGGGGGAAGCGATATTGTCTGTTTGCCATGTTAAAAATAGAATACCTTGTTCGAAAATATGTAAGACACATTATGAATTATGAAGAGGCTATATGCCTAACTTATCATATCTCAAAGTGTGGGAGTGTCTTGCCAAAGTTTTAAAACTAGATCCTAAGAGAACATGGTTGGGACCAAAAACACTTCCAAGGTCAACAATTAAAAATAATTTACTTACCGAAACTGAAGAGTGGAGGAAAGAATTGCTAAAATTCTTTGAGAAAACTTTATGCATTAAAGGACGGATGAAAATAAAATTTGCAACTGGTGGCTTAAGTTCCTTAAAAAAAGAAGTTAAAGATAGTTATAAAAAGAGAAATTAAAAATAATTTCAGAAATTGGACAGTTTTGATAACTAAATTAATCATCATTCTTATGTGCACATGTTCCTTGAGTTAAAACTATAGATACTCTGCCCCCTATTAAAAGACATGAACAAATATCCACTCATAATTCAAATACAGAGGGGAAAAAATAAAATAAAATAAAATAAATGACGGACGCCCTACAATCGTGTAATCTAGGTGACAATGACGGTGAAACCATATCAATGAAACAAATTGGCAAACGTGACAAAATTATACACTTGTTGTTTAACTAAAATTCAAATAAACCAGAAGCTTGTCAAAATGTGATGAACTACATCATCCCTCATATAATGTTTGCAAATTTCTGCATAGTCCATAGGACAAGCTATGACCATCTTACTGTTGGATTAACAAATTAATAAAAAGACTACCTTACCCTTTAGAGTAATGAAAGAACAAAACATAAAGGTGGTAAAAGCTTCCTAGCAGTATCGAAGTCTTCAACAATCTTTTTCTTCTTTTTTTTTTTAATCACATGAAGATTTAGCGATTCAATCATCCAAGCACTTGACTTAAGCCATGACCATAGGCTCATTGTTAGCTTTACACAATAAGGGAGTCAAAAATACAAAACAAATTGCCGAAAAAAATTTAAATTAATAAGAAGAACTTGTTTATGTGTATAGTAAAAGGCTGAATGTTTTCATTCCTCTCCTCACATAACTTATTCACTATGGACACCTAGAGATTTAAAGGCTTATTGAATATGCAAAATGCAATCGAAATTACCAGCAAAAGTGTTGCAGTAAGATTTTATTTTCAGTTTTTTACATTTTGTTTTGCTCGAGAACTAGCAAAATTTAGATTGAGGGTTTTCGGTTGGCATAATTTATATCATATTTATTACCCTTAACTTATATTTGTTAGTTAATTAAGTTTAATAATTAATTGTAATTAGTTATTTTATAATAATGCTTAAATGGAGAATTATTATAGAATAACGGGGAGTTAAAGGAATTTAGGCGGTAGAACTAAGCGTATAAAATACTTTGTGCACTCTCTCACTAAAATTCAGTTTTGACGCAAAGCTAAGGGAATCCACTCTTAATAATAGAAGCCTTGAAGTCTTAGGTTCAAGTGCAGTGTGCAGTATTACCACATCGCAAGACTTCTAGTGCAGTGTGCAGTATTACCGCTTCGCAAAAGGCTTAAAATCCACTCACTTTCTCAAGTGGATCATGTCAACTTGCCTTGGCTTTTGTCAAGTGGCCTGCGATCATGTCAACTTTGCCTTAGCTTTTGTCAAGTGGCCAACGATCATGTCAAATTTCCTTAACAATTTGATAGTGGCCAACATTTATATTTTCTTCGCTTTTTCTTGTGAACAAACTGATAATGGCCGACATTTATATTTTGAAAATGACCAAGTCAAGTCTAGTTTCAAATTAAGGAAAAAAAAAATAAAAAGGGAAGAAAGGCGTCGTCTTTGTGTTATGTCTGAACTTGTCCTGTTGTCTTTGAATTTACAACTCTCAGAAGTAGGTGAAGCTCACATACAAAGGCAAGCCAAGGAAATTGCCTCCTCACTTGTAGAAATGAATACCCACTCCGTTTATTTTCCACCCATGCTTCTTTTTTTCATCACACTGTTGCATGTTGCAGCCTTTGAGGAGGGAGACCGTGCAGCCCTCCAGGCCTTTAAGTCAATGATTGCTCATGACCCTCAAAGAATCCTGAACTCATGGAATGATTCTCGCCATTTCTGTGAATGGGACGGCGTTACATGCGGTCGCAGGCACAGACGAGTCATAGCCCTTGATCTGATGTCAAAAGCCTTGAGTGGCTCATTGTCTCCTCATATTGGCAACCTCAGCTTCCTGAGAGAGATCAATCTTATGGATAACACTATCCAAGGTGAAATTCCTCCTGAATTTGGGCGTTTGTTCAGGTTAGAAGCTCTGTTTCTAGCAAATAATTCCCTGGTTGGGAAAATTCCAGCCAACTTGTCTTATTGTTCCAGGCTCACAGTACTATCTTTAGGACAAAACAAGCTAGTAGGAAGTATTCCATTTGAGTTTGTCTTTCTATACAAACTCAAAGGACTATCTTTACACAAAAACAATTTGACAGGAGGCATCTCTCCCTTTCTCGGGAATCTAACATTCCTCGAACTTGTGTCTCTATCTTACAACTCTTTTGAAGGAAATATTCCAGATTCATTGGGTCAATTGAAAGAGTTGAAAAGTCTTGCAATTGGCGTAAACAACCTCTCCGGTAAAATCCCTCCTTCCATTTGCAATCTTTCCTTCCTTGTCAATTTTTCGGTGTCTCAAAATCAAATCCATGGGAGTCTTCCATCATGTTTAGGTCTTAATTTTCCTAATCTCAAATTCTTCCAAATCGACCAAAACTTCTTCACTGGATCCATTCCTGTATCTTTATCCAATGCTTCAAAACTAGAAGTTATTCAAATTGCGAATAACAGTTTTTCTGGAAAATTTTCAGTCAATTTTGGAGGCATGAAAAATCTTTCACACCTAATTTTACAATCTAGTAATTTAGGAAGCGGGGAAAGTGATGAGATGGGGTTTATTAATTCTTTGGCCAATTGTAGCAAATTGCGAGTTCTAAGTTTTGGTAGAAATCAATTTAGAGGAGTATTGCCACATTCAATAACTAATCTGTCAAGTCAACTTCAAGTTTTGTTCCTTGGGTTTAATCAGTTATATGGAAGCATACCTTCAGGGATAGGTAACCTTGTTAACTTATATTTATTAGCGATGGAGCAAAACCAATTTATAGGCACAATTCCTCAAGAAATGGGTAAGCTTTTGAACTTACAGGGCTTGGATTTTGGAGGCAACCATTTCTCAGGGAAAATTCCTTCCACTCTAGGAAATTTGTCATCATTAAGTGAAATTGTATTAAGCAATAACAATTTATCCGGAGTCATCCCTTCTAGTCTTGGAAATTTGAAACGATTGGCACTTTTAGAAATGTCTGGAAATGACCTCAGTGGAACGATCCCAGAAGAGATTTTCAATATATCCTCTCTTTCAAATTCACTGATTTTAGCCCAAAACCACATTGTTGGATCTATATCTCCAAGAATCGGTAATCTAAAAGCTTTGAGGATTTTTGATGTGTCTAGTAATGACTTATCTGGTGAAATTCCAAGTGAACTTGGTCTTTGCTCTAGTCTTGAAGATATTTATCTAGTGGGAAACTACTTCCACGGATCTATTCCTTCATTTTTCAGTAATTTGAAAAGTATTAAAAAGGTTGATCTTTCTCGGAATAATTTGTCTGGCCCAATTCCAATATTCCTCGAGACTCTTTCTCTGGAATATCTTAACTTATCCTTCAATGATTTCGAGGGAAAACTACCAACAAAAGGAATTTTTGCAAATGCAAGTGCAATATCAATTGTGGGTTGTAATAGACTTTGTGGGGGCATACCTGAATTCCAGCTGCCCAAATGCACCGAGAATAAATCAAGTAGTCAGAAGATCTCTCGAAGATTGAAAATAATAATCTCAACTGTAAGTGCCTTTTCAGGACTAGTCATGGTGTCATTTTTCATTTTCTATTGGTACAAATGGAGGAGGGAGCCTTCCAGGCAACCTTCAAGACCAATGACAACAAAAACATTTCCAAAGATGTGTTATAAAAGCCTCTTCAAAGCGACTGATGGGTTTTCTTCAACACACTTGATTGGAGTGGGTAGCTTTGGCTCAGTGTATAAGGGATTACTTGATGAAGATGGAACTATTGTTGCAATCAAAGTGATTAACCTTCAACGCCAAGGAGCTTCTCAGAGTTTCAAGGCTGAATGCAAAGCCTTGAAAAATATCCGTCATAAAAATCTTGTCAAGGTCATAACTTCATGCTCAAGTATTGATTTTCAAGGTAATGACTTTAAGGCTATTGTTTATGAGTACATGCTAAATGGGAGTCTTGAAAAATGGTTGCATCCAGAAGCAGTTGCACAAAGAGATGAAGAAATTGAAATTCAGAAACTCACCCTTCTTCGGAGAATAAGTATCGCAATTGATGTGGCATCTGCACTAGACTATCTTCATCACCACTGCCAAGAACCAATTCTCCATTGTGATCTAAAGCCAAGCAATATCCTTCTCGATAATGACTTGACTGCTAAAATTGGTGATTTTGGACTAGCTAGAATTTTTCATCAAGCAGTCTCAAATCCAGCTTTAACCAGCTCCGTTGGTGTAAGGGGAACAATTGGCTATGCAGCCCCAGGTTATAACTTATATTCTATTTCATAATTTATATATTTTGTCTTTTAATTTCTTTTTGCAACTCCTAACTTCTTAATAAATCTTATATTGAATGGCAGAGTATGGCCTTGGAAGTGAGGTGTCAACAAATGGAGATGTTTATAGTTATGGAATATTGCTATTAGAAATGGTGATAACAAAAAAACCCACAGATGTTATGTTTGAGGGGGACTTGAATCTTCACAACTTTGCAAGAATGGCCTTGCCTGATCGTGTGATGGATATTGTGGATCCCATACTTCTAAATGATGGTGAAATTTTGATTAGCACTGATAAACATAAGCAAAGGCAAGCAAGAATCAGTAGCAGATTAGAATGTCTCATTTCTCTAATTAGAATTGGAGTTGCTTGTTCAATGGAGTCACCGCAAGATCGAATGAACATGACAAATGTTGTCCATGAGTTACAATCGGTCAAGAAAATTCTCCTTGAATGTGAAACTATTCAACAAGCAAACAAATATAACTAGATGATACAATATTCTCTTGTAGCTTTTGTCGAAGTGAAATAAATTTACATTGTATCTTTGTGAGAGTTAAAAAAAAGGCTCATTACTTTGTTTTATGTCTTTTTCAGTCATAGTCTTATGAATCACAAGGCAACAAAGTTAAAAGCTTCATCAAACCGAAGAAAGTGAAATTTGATCTTAGACAAAATAAGATGGAATATTGCTATTAGAAATGGTGATAACAAAAAAACCCACAGATGTTATGTTTGAGGGGGACTTGAATCTTCACAACTTTGCAAGAATGGCCTTGCCTGATCGTGTGATGGATATTGTGGATCCAATACTTCTAAATGATGGTGAAATTTTGATTAGCACTGATAACCATAAGCAAAGGCAAGCAAGAATTAGTAGAAGATTAGAATGTCTCATTTCTCTAATTAGAATTGGAGTTGCTTGTTCAATGGAGTCACCGCAAGATCGAATGAACATGACTAATGTTGTCCATGAGTTACAATCGGTCAAGAAAATTCTCCTTGAATGTGAAACTATTCAACAAGCAAACAAATATAACTAGATGATACAATATTCTCTTGTAGCTTTTGTCGAAGTGAAATAAATTTACATTGTATCTTTGTGAGAGTTAAAAAAAAGGCTCATTACTTTGTTTTATGTCTTTTTCCGTTACAGTCTTATGAATCACAAGGCAACAAAGTTAAAAGCTTCATCAAACCGAAGAAAGTGAAATTTGATCTTAGACAAAATAAGGTTGCAGGAGGGAATAGTAATTTTATCACACATGTATAATTGTATAGGTTTATAACAAAAATTTTGGCAGCATGTAGAGGCAGAAGCAATTAGATTTCAAGTCCAAGTTGCTATTGCCTTTGATGATGATAGAGTCAGATGCTATGAAAATATTGTAAATTTGATAAAAGGTAATGAAAGCAGTTCTAAAGAGATCTTTGTCTAGTTTTAGAAATTCAATGAAGAGATGATAACAATGTAACACCCCAAAAATTACCCATGAAAACACAAGGGTAAAATTGGAATGAAACCTCACATCATTTATTCTTATTAATAAATCTCAAGATAAACAACTATTATTCATACTTCAACTGAATCCTTACATAAAACATATGAAATAAACTCTCCAAAGTAAAGTCTCTAATCCAAAATAAAAAGTCTAACCAAATTTAATCTTTAAAGCAACTCCAAAGATCCACTAAGAAAAATTCTCCATCTAAGCACCCAAGCCACATTTCTAATCAATCTGCAAAATATTATAGACGAGGGGTGAGCCGTCAACTCGATAAGCAAATCCATGCACAATATTTGAAAACCTTTGTCAAGAATCGTTAAACATTTTATATCTTCATTTAGCATAAGGGGTGGATTCATATAAAAACATTTATAAAAACATTAAAGCGTAAACATTGGTAGCTCATGCCTCGTAGTCATCATCATTCATCATTCATCATTTAGGGTGTTATACCCCGCATTGTTCCTCATTCAGGGTACTATACCCCACATTGTTCGTAACATCCTTGTGCACAAGATCATCATCATACCAGCAAGCTGGCCATAACATTTCATAACATCATAACATTAACATCATATACATTGCTACGGACTATGAGCCAAAACATTTTTGAATCCACCATACATTCTTTCATAAATAGCATTTAAAGTCTTCTAAAACATTTAAGAGCCTTTCTTTAATCATTTAATTCTTTTAGAAAATTCTTTAAGAAAACATTTTGTTTAAGAAAACTAATTTCTTAAGAAAAATTCATTTTAAAATAATTTTATATAAATTCATTTAAAAGTGTTTTTATTTTACAAAATTCATTTAAATATTTTAGAAATCAGTTTTGTAAAAATTTCCATTTAAACATAATTTTTGTAACATAAATTGCATTTATTATAAAGCACATCATGCATGAATCTACTTACCTCGATCCGTAGCAATCAATTCAATACCTCAAGAACAACCAACGAGCTCACCCACGTCCTAAAATCATCATAAAAAATATTCTTATCAATATCAACTCTAACCTTAAACATAATCCCAATCATCCTTAAATCATATACACTAATACTACCTTAATACTTATACATATTCTAAACATATCCTATACTTATGAGTATCCTACACATGCTGATTTTTAATAACCTATACACATGTCGGAAAACCATGAAAATTTACAGAGGCACTGTGAACATGCATAGCATTGCATACAATATTTCACAAAAAATCAGCACACGTCAAAATCGAGTCAGAATATTGACCTTTCACCAAAGTAACAAAAACTGTCCAGCACTGACCAAAACAATCATTTTCCACTTAGAAAATTCATAAAATATTCTTTGGTACTCGAAATAATATGCTTCTTTTTTCTAATTACAGAAGACACATTCAAAAAGCATATAATTAAAATTCATAATTTTTGGACTCCTGAAACTATTTGAAAACGTTTTATTTCCGAGAACATCTAACCCGTCCAGAAAATTCCAGATTTGAAAACAGAATTTCAAAAATTCGTATCTTTTATTTTACATGCCCAAAAATCGTGATTCCAGTTTTTAAAGACAGAGGAAAGATTGAAATTGCATTATAAAATCCTAACATGGCCTGTAATATTCATAAACTAGCCCAACTGTTACACGTTTCAGCTTCTGAAATTCTGGAAAACAGTTTCCAGATTTGCAGCAGCCATATGTTACGATTTTTAGTAATTCAACCATAAAGAATAAAACTACGAAATTAAATATGCAAGCATAGGAGACATAGATCTGTTGGCACAAAAATCGCCATAATTTTAAAGGATGTGTAACCTTATACAAAAATTTCCAGAGTTGAGAACCCCTAAACCCTATACCCTAAACCTTAAACCAGTAACCCAACTTCGAAAACCCATAACAATTTGCATACTCAGACGATTTCAACACAAAACCTATCAATGGAAAGCCTAGGATGTCTAGTTACATGACATGTAAGATATTCACGTGATTCTAACTAAAGAAAATGATTTCAAGCAAGGAATAGAGACTGTTCATATCATCACAACATTACAAACACACATATAATACCCAAATCATACTACAAGTAATTAAAGGCAAACAATTCCATAAAAATAAATCATATAAGTCGAAGAAATACTAAATACTTTAAGGCAAACACTAACAAAGGAAGTGATAAAACTTTCTTTTCGTTCTCCAAAGACTTATATTTCCTTCTTTTCTTTCTAGGGTTTGTAACGGTGTAAAAAAATAAAAGAGGGCTTCTTAAAAAGATGGTTTTCTCTTAAATACTTGGTAATTAATAAATATTTAAAAAAAAACTAATAACTTACGTAACTTATTTAAAACAATCCGATAAATTTTACTCACACACAAACACTCAATAATAACTATCCTACTCAATTTAATAAGGGCAAAAGAGGAAAAATAAATAAATAAAAATTGGGCGTTACAAACAATGTAATTGTTTAGCTTATAGAAGAGCTAAACTGAGCTCAGTTATATATATTGAAACGACCCGCCCCGAATCTCCCTCGGGCGAGTCAATCTAGTCTCATCAAAATGGACTTGATAATAATATAATTAGTAAGGATTCTGTCGAAAATTCGACAGAGTCTCCTTTATATATATATCACTCCCAATCTATAAATATGTAAGACAAACACTCCCAATATAATTCAATATACAACAAACTCCAGTGATCAACATCTTCAACCAAAATGCTGAGTTTTATATCTCCAGAGTCTCAAAAGATAATATTATAACTAATATTAATATCTCAGTTTATTCTTAATCCCCAAAGAATAATATAACAAAAATTATACAATCCCAAAAGAACAAGATGACCAAGATGTCTTAACAAAAACATCTATATCTTCTAACACCATCACGTGGCCAAGACTCAAAATATATTTACAATCGGTGGGTCAGTCTGGTGTACCTGCAACCTCCTGGTGAGGGGGGAAAATAATAATAAAAAACGGGGTGAGTTTAAAACTCAGTGAGATCAGTGAGTGGATAATAGTTTTTGAAATTAATTTTTACTTTAAAAGAAATAATCATATCATTTTCAAACACGATTTCATCAAACCATATGAGAGAAACCAGTAGTAAATCATTTAACATTTAAATCATATTACTAACCATGAAAAGCATATATAATATTGTACCAAATAACCATGGAAATCATATCACAATATCATATAAAATACACAAATCTGAAAATAATCTCCAAATAAGTACCCAGGGAAATAATCTCGTCACATCCGGACCTTAACGGACGGGTAATGACATACTATCTGGGTACTGTCATGCCCTGGAGCTACACGGATAGACAGAGAAATACCATCTCATATCTCATCATATCTGTGCATGCATAATCTAGTCCCCAAAGGACAAAAGCACCCAAGCACAAAGGCATGTATCTCGTCTGTATCTCAATATCTGTCTGTATCTAATATCTGTATCTCTGTAATCATCATACCACATGCATATGCCCCCAAAAGGCAGAAACGCCCAAACACACGGCCCAAAGCCTCTATGTGTGGTCAGACAGGCCCCAAAGGCCTATCATCTCATCTCATCTGTATCACTGTATCTAGAGGGAATGGTACTGTCCAATGCTTTTAAAAACAATCTCTATATTCATATAGATGTATATTCTAATCATACTTTAAATCATATATTTCTTTTCATTATCACATCTAAATCCACTTTTCTCATCTTTAAAATACTATTATATTTCATTCAAAGTCGACACGGAAAACTATTGACCAAACATTTTAATATAATATTAATGCGTGTATAAAATCCATTTCGAGGAAATCATTAAATCAGAACATTTAAAATACTTATTTTGCAAACATGCTTTACTATCATAATTAACTATGAAAATAGGTTTTATATATTCCACTCACAGTGACGGTGTTCACGCTCGGTTATCGTCCACGTCCGCGGACCAGTTCTCGTTCGCGGATCCTCCTAAATCAAGGAAACAACATAATTTTTTTTCGTAAATCAGAATTACGACTAAATTTATGCAATAAACTCGAAACGAACATCTATCCATAAATTTACAACTCCCGTGTCGATAAAATTACTAAAATGCCCTCGAGTCCGTAAATCATTAAAATACTTCGAAATCATAAATCACCGAATTACCCTCGGAATCGTAATTACACCCAATCCTCAATTTTAGGAATTACTAAAATATCCACAGGCTCAGAAATTACAAAATCGCCCTCAGAGTGTGAAATTACCGAAATGCCCTTGCCGGTCAACGGTCACCGAAAATTGGTCAACGCTGGCTGGGAAGCTCAAGTCTGAAAGTTCCAATCACGCTGAGTTCAATGGTACCGGCGGTGAGCTACAACGCGCGGCAATGACGCTGGAATCTAGCTCGACAGTCGTGAATTCCAACAATTGACCGGCGGCAAAACAGTGACTCTCGGTGGCTATGGATGGTCGGAAATGTAAGAGGGAGTCGTGAGGAATAAAATCCAACCGGTGGTGTCACCCAAAACCGGCGAAAATCCTGACAGAACAAAGTGAAACAGTCGTGGGTTTTCAAGCTTCGATTGCCGGCGTTCCGGTTGGTTTTCGGCGGTGAGGATGGCAGGGGAACGACGGCCGACTTCTAAGCTTCATATCGGTACCAAGCTTTGCTTCCTTACAAGATCAACCATTGCCTAGGACCTTGAACAAGATTAATCAAGTTGTTAATTTGCAAGACTCAACCCAGAAACCTTAAAGTAATAATTCTCAGAATTGCCAACCAAGATTATAGACAGAGATTAAAGAAAAAACAACTCACAAAGCAACAAGAAATAAAGATTTATGTGGTTCAGTTGTTCCAATAATGGCACAACTTACATCCACGAGAGAGGCCTTTTGATTAGTCTTTTATTGATTATCAAGGGAAAATCTATTACAAAGAGATACAAGTGAATACAAAGAATCCTCTCGAACCAATCCTCCTATTTCTCTCCTTCCTATCACTCTAGAAATCATCGTCTCTAAGTGGCTGCGTTACTTAGCTTTATAACTACATCACTAACAAGAATCATGAACCCAGATTGCACAACTTCCTGACACGTGGATAACAGAAATAACGATCTTGAGCTGAAGCTGGTCACATGCCTCTCACATGTATCACTTAAAGATGCTCCAAACAACATGTCTGGGCTGTCGTTTTGAAGTTAATTGGTTATAAGTGAAACATGTGCTTTCTCACGTGACCTTAGCTTATGACTTCCATATTAAATGTTGTCGTTTTAACCTCATGAGTTTGATTCACTAACGCACTTCACAATTCTCCACCTTGAATTAATACTCCCAATCATACTCCTTCTCCATCAACAACATCTTTAAAAGCTACTTAACCCAGTTATGTTCAAGCATAGCTTGAACTTGGCTGTTGGAACAACTTTAGTAAGCATATCTGTAGAATTTTGGCATGTATGTATTTTGACTAGTTTGATAGCCCTTTTTGAGACTTCATATATGATAAAATGAATCTTTATATCTATATGCTTAGTTTTCTCAGGATGTGTTGGATTATTACTCAAGTGAATTGCACTTGAGCTATCATAGAAGACTGGCACTGACCTCTGCATTTTTCCCAATTCTGACACCAATCCCTTAAGCCATGATGCTTATTTTACAGCTTCAGTTGCAGCTGTATATTCAGCTTCTGTAGTTGAAAGAGCAACTACATAATGCAGTGTAACTTTCCAATTAATCAAACATCTATTGAGCATAAACACATAACCAGTCAGGGACCTTATTCTATCCAAATCTCTAGCATAGTCTGAGTCTACATAACCCCAAAATCCATCTTTTTTGCATGTGTTTCTCTCATACACTCATCCACAATTCAAAGTACCATTTAGATACCTCATAATCCACTTAACAGCCATCCAGTGTTCTTTTCCAGGTGAGGCCATATACCTGCTTACAACACTAATAACATGTGTAATATTAGGCCTAGTTAAGACCATTGCATACATTAAACACCCCATTGCATTTGTATAAGGGATTTTAACCATTTCATGCTTTTCTTCTTCTGTTGTTGGACACTATGAACAGCTAAGTTTGAAGTGTGAGGCCAAAGGTGTTTGTACTAGTTCGGAGCTATTCATCTAATAGGTGGCAAGTACTTTCTTTAGATATCTTTCTTGTGACAGAAACAACATACCATCCTTCTTGTTCTTTTTTATCTCCATCCCTAATATCTTTTTAGCCCTGCCCAGGTCCTTCATATCAAATTCAGAATTAAGCAATAGCTTTAGATCATCAATGACTTCCATGTCCTTACTTGCTAATAACATGTCATCGACATATAATAGCAAATACACATATGCACTGCCCTTCATTACGTTATAATAAACACAGCAGTCATAATTGCTGCACTTGTTGAATCCATTTGTCACCATGAATTCATCAAATCTTAGGTACCATTGCCTTGGGGACTGTTTTAACCCATATAATGATTTCTTCAACAAGTAAACATGATCTTTCTTCAAAGGGTCTTCAATTCTTTTAGGTTGAGCCATAAGTATTTCTTTTTGGAGTCTACCATGCAAGAAGGCAGTCTTGACATCAAGTTGACCAAGTTCCATGTCTTCAACTGCAGTTAAGACAATAATCACCCTTATGGATGCATGTCTGATAGTAGGAGAAAAAACTTCTTTAATCCACCCATTCCTTTTGTGTGTACCCCTTTGCAACCAGCCTTGCCTTGAATCTTTTAGGTTCTAAACTAGTCAAGCCTTTTTTAACTTTGAAGATCCATTTGCACCCAACCACTCTTCTATTTGCTGGCCTCTTAACCAATTCCCAAGTTTCATTATTGTATAAAGAAGACATTTCTTCATCCATAGCCTTTTGCCAATTTTCCTTATGAGGACCCTATGTAGTCTCTTTAAAGGTCTTTAGTTCATCAACTTCAATGTCTTATGCAGCTGCTAAAGGAAAAGCAATTATGTCTGCATAACTAAACCGCTTAAGTGGCCTTATGGTTTTTCTCATCCTATCCCTGGTGAGTTAATAACTTATTTCCTAAGTACATGATTATGACTGTGTTTGTTGATAAGTTTCCAATGTGTTATCTGCATCACTATCAACATCTTGAGAATCTAAAGCTTTCTTGATGCCTCCATGACTAGATGCCTCCACCTTAAACTCCACTACCTCAGAATTCTTTGTGCCAGAGTTTGTTCCCTCAATAGTCTGCCTTTTCACTATTAATTCATATTCATTAAAAATGACATCTCTGCTTATTATGCATTTAGGGGGATTTAAATCAATACAGTAGATTTTATACCCTTTCACCCTTTCTAGGTACCCTATGAATACCCCTTTCGATGTTCTAGGTACAAGTTTTCTTTGTCTAACATGAACATAAGCAAAACAATCAAAGGCTTTCATGTTACCATAGCTAGCTGGTTTACCCCCCTCCCCACACTTCAAAAGGTATTTTAAATCCTATAGCAGATGAAGGGCTTAAATTCACTAGATATGTTGTTGTCATTAATATTTCTACCCATAGGGACTTAGGTAGCTTAGATTGAATGAGCATACATCTTACTCTTTCCATAAATGTCATATTCAATCTCTCTGCCAACCTATTCTGTTGAGGATTCAACCTCACAGTTCTGTGCCCAACTATGCCCTCTTTTGCACAATAGCTCTCAAACTGCTGGTTATAAAACTCTAACCTATTATCTACCATTAGCTTTTTAACCTTCTTAACCCTCTTACCAGTTTGATTTTCAACCAAACTTTTCCACTCTTTAAATTTTTCAAATACTTTATCCTTATTCTTTAAAGCATAAGACTAAACCTTCCTTGAAAAATCATTAATGATGGTAACAAAATATCTTTTTCCACCTAAAGATAGTTCTTGAGCTGGTCCCAATGATCATAATGTACATAGTCAAAGATAGCATTTGACTTATGAACTGATCTGTTAAAGCTCGATCTTGTTGACTTACCCAACACACAGTCTTCAGAGAACTCTATAATGCCTATCTCATCTCCTTCTAGTACACCCTGTTTTCAAGCTCCTTGAGTCCCATTTCACTCATATATCCCAACCTAAGATGCCATAACTTAGTTTTATCTATGTTGCTATCTATAGAAACACCAGATTCCCCAACTTTGACTTCACCATTCAATTCATAAACACCATTTCTTCTAGTACCTTTTATAACAGTAGTAGAGCCATTCATCACCCTTAGATTACCTGATTCAAGCTGAACAGTATACCCTATTTAATCAAGCATCCCTAAAAAAATCAAGTTTCTTTTCAAATCAGTTACATGCTTGACTTGTTTGATTTCCAGCACAGTTCTATCATGTAATTTAAGTCTTACATTCCCCAAACCAATTTCTCAACGTATGGCATTATTTCCCATCATTACTCTACCCCTATCAAACTTTTGATACTCAGTAAAGTAACCAATAAAATGACTCATTTGAAATGTGTATCCTAAACCTAAAATCCATTTACCTTTTTCGTTACTATCTGTTGCAACACAGACACCAGCAGACTCATACCCTTCATCTTC
>NW_006262139.1:636431-637329 GCF_000493195.1 Citrus x clementina
ACCTTTTGGATCTTTAGGCTTATTCTTTCTCTCAGGGTAGTCCCGTTTCAAATGACCTTCCTTGTGACATTGAAAACACTTCCAAGTCTTTGTTTTATTCTTATGTTTCCCCTGCTTCTTTTTCTTGTCTTTTTTCTTATCAATTTTACCTTTTGCTGTTAATCCCTCTTATGACCTTTTGGATCTTTAGGCTTATTCTTTCTCTCAAGGTAGTCCTGTTTCAAATGACCTTGCTTGTGACATTGAAAACACTTCCAAGTCTTTGTTTTATTCTTATGTTTCCCCTGCTTCTTTTTCTTGTCTTTTTTCTTATCAATTTTACCTTTTGTTGTTAATCCCTCTCCAGTGCCATTCTCCAACACATCTTGTTTTCCTTGTAATTCTAGTCCCATTTCAAATGAACTTCCTTGTGACATTGAAAACACTTCCAGATCTTTGTTTTATTTTTCTATTTCCCCTACTTCTTTTTCTTGTCTTATTTCTTATCAATTTTACCCTTTGTTTTTAACCCTTCGCCAGTGCCATTCTCCAACACATCTTGTTTTCCTTGTAATTCTCTTGTATTAAGAGCAGCCTTAACTTCATCAAGTTTAAGGTTTGCCTTCCATACATCAAAGCATCAACAAAATGCTCATAGGACTTTGGTAGGGAACTGATTAATAAGAAAGCCTTACCTTCATCATCTAGACCTTCATCAATAGTTTTTAAAGTGTCACACACCTTATTGAATTCATCTATATGCAACTCCAGAGATGAGCTTTCAACTATCCTGAGTATAAACATCCTATTTTTTCATGTAGAGTCTTTTTGCTAGGGATTTGGTCATATAGAGACTTTCAAGTTTTGCCCATAAACTTGCCACAATCTTCTCCTTGGCTACCTATCTAATGACTAAGTC
>NW_006262139.1:637741-639607 GCF_000493195.1 Citrus x clementina
TAGATTTATGTGGTTCAGTTTTTCCAATAATGGCACAACTTACATCTACGGGAGAAGCCTTTTGATTAGCCTATAAAGAGTACATCCCTGCAAATCTTTCGCGATACGCAATAGTTCTTTCCCTCATAATGTTTGATATAACTGATGAACAATTGTTTATCATCAAGAATACCACCGCCAAGTATAATGAACACTACATTGAATGAATCTAGCTGGTTATCTCTGGTAGACTTAAGGGAAAATGAATAGATGCTAGGTGCTTGCAAATTACACCAATAATTTAATCTTACTAAAATGAATGAAACTAGAGCATGTGTGCTGATGATCATTAGTCAATCAAAAGTATTTTTGGGTTCATTTAAAAAAAGACTACATAAATTTTTGCACAAAAAAACTTTCGATTAATATATTGTCTTTTAATGCTGTTACTGCTGTTGATGTGTAGATAAACCATGGCATGTTATCACTAAATATATTAAGTTAAATGGCCTTCTGAGGTCAGACAGTGGAGCTATGGAATGTCAAAGCATAACATGTTCGTAAAAAATTCTCATTAAACCTTGACAAGAAGGTTTACTATAAAATATATATAAAAAAAAGCAAAACACAGAGAACCCCTTGCACTATTAAACAACAAATAGTTCTATTTTACTTGATAAATATATTTTCTATAATTCACTTACATTTTCTGTCCTTGGTCCTAGAAAAGTACACCAAAAAGTAAACATCATGTCGTCATGTGCATGATCCATGTTAAATTATATGAAGGATTTCTCCAGTAAGACAAATACAGTTTCCATAAGCATGATTTAAATTGCCCCCAAGCATTGTGTGAAAAGCGAGTTGGAAAATGCAGATCTCTTGAACTATGAGGTGGAGCATTCAAATGCTTAACAAGCTCTTTGTTGTTCCTACAAGTAGTGCAATATTGTGAAGTGTAAAAGGAGATCATAAGTGATTGTTCATCCAAGTCTACTAACAATAACAGAAGCAATGAAATTATGCTATTATAGAAATAATGATATTGAATATCCTTAGTACTTTGGAAATAAGATGTTTTAAAAGCAACTCTTTTCATATCAATGAATTGGTTGAATTATTATTATTGATCAATAATAGGTTCTCTAATAAAAAGCAGCCTATTTGATGTTTGTATATATATAAGACTTTTGATGTGTATGAGCATAACAATTAATAAAATCTATAGCGAGCCTTTTTTGGAGTAATTATAAGACTTCTATTACTTGAACTTACTCATATAAAGCATATTCTCTGTATACTTGAGAAAAATCTACACCAAATTCAGCTTTAGCAGATGTAGAAGTGACTTCTAATATCCATGTTACTGCGTTGAAATTATGTACTCTTTAAAGTATATTGATAATAAATATATTTTCTAATGTTGTCTAATGTTGGAATTATGTACTCTTTAAAGCATATTGATCTATAATAAATATATTTTCTGATTAATAAAATATTTGAGACATTTTTCAGATATCTTAATTGCATAAATAATTTGAATAAAATTCGATTAATCATATTATATGTATTTATGTGATTATCATATGGATTCATAGAAGATATAAATACAAGTTATTAAATAAATTGAGTTCACAGTTGATTAATAGAGTTGAGTGCTCTATTTATGTTTAGACTGCAGCAACTTTGTTGAATAATTTGTCTTAATCATGTATGAATTTACTAAGTAGTTTGACTACATTGAATTTGGATCACATATGAGATTTAAAATTAACCTTGAAATGATTTGTCAGACTTATTAAATCTCAGAGGCATTGATTTTAATGCAATCTCAATCTTGAGTTAATTATAGTTTCATGTTTGTGATTGTCATTTTATTTGAGTTAT
>NW_006262139.1:640398-825170 GCF_000493195.1 Citrus x clementina
GGGAAAATTCAAGAAAATTTTTCCCATGGGCTCAATTATTAGTTCAATAATAAACTTATATAGATAACTAATTTGAAATATTTAGAGGGAGCTTACATTTGTTATAAATAATGTATTCAGGGGGAGTTCATAGTTGATTAATATGTTGAATTATGTTTGCCATGTATTAAAGGGGAGTATAAATGTCAACATATATGAGATGTTTGTCATCATCAAAACGGGGGAAATTGTCAGCCTAAAGAGCTATACATATTGTAATTTTGATAATAACAAACATGTGTCTTAAGTGATTTGATAAATGTTGTAGAAAAATTCGAATTACCATGGTAACTTCACTGTTCTGAAGAGGTGAGCCACCTCATGAAGCGGCTAGCCGGTTACTTACTGGAATTTACTTATAACGGCTAGTTTTTGGGCTAAATCTCTATAACCTCAAATCCAACTTCACTTTAGAAACTTTTGCAAGCATACACAAGTGCATACAACATATATTGAGCTTTCATTTCATAAATCATCATATATTGAATCATCATTATGCTATAATTTGTATATCCACTCTAAAAGAGAGTTTTGGTTATAATCTTTGTTTTCTTATCAAATTTGTGAGTGGACAAGTGTGAGAAACACTTGGGGTGAAGAGATTGAGAGATAATCTCTTGATTGTAAAGGTTTATTGACGCCTTGGAAGTCAATTGTAAAGAACTTGAAGCCTTGGGAGACTTGGATAGTGAAATTCTCAAGCTTGGTTGGCTTGGAGACGCGGACGTAGGTGGGGATTGCCGAACCACGTAAAAATCATTGTGTTTGCTCTCTTTTCCTTCACTCTTTTATTATTGTGCTTTATTAAATTTATTTATTTTTATTTCATTAAAGGAATATATTGAATTGTTGTGTGGTTTGTTTAATTTAAGTTTTAAAATCCTAATCCACTCACTCTCTTGGGTTATATAACTAGCATTTCAATCCATTGTAGCATGATGATTTGCTAGCCAATCCATCCCCAGAAATCATGAATGTCTAACAGAATCATATATGCTACCATATCTTTATTACCCACTCTTATCATACAATCTCGAAATACACTCTCAACCAACAAAGAATTACCAATCGGTTCAGCCACTACTAAAGTACAATCTAATGGCCTCATTTCTCTATCTACATGCATGGAAAATGCACAAGAAATAAAAGAATGGGTAGAACCTAGATTAATTAAAATATATGCCTCACGGCCAAAAATAGTCAAAATACCTGTCACAACATCTGGAGTAGCATAAGCCTCCTGCTGGGTCAGAAGAAATACACGTGCCTAGGCTTGTGGTCTACTTGGCTAACTCCTCTATTGACTACCACTAGTCTGACATGCATTAGACTGGTAACTATTGGAAAGTGTGGGTTCTCTTCTCTGAGAGCCTTCCTACTCTCGAAACTGATTGCTGAGACTCAAATGGTAATGGCGGTCTCGCCCTGGCACAAGACTGCTACTCGATGTCAAATTTGGACAATCCTTCTTCAAGTGTCTCGGTTGTCCACACTAAAAAAACATGACAACCCACTTAAACACTGTCCCTTGTGAAATTTCCCACAAATATTACACTAAGGGCAATTGCTTTGCCTAAATTACGGCTTTGTTGAACATTGTTGTGACTACTAGAAGGTCTCTTCCCTCCGACAATCTCTGGTCGTCGATTGTACTATTGGCTAGTTGAGAAATCTCTATGCTTCATCTCTATTCTTTGAGTCCTACCACTAGGTTCACTAATTGTGCCAAATAGGGCCTCGCTTGTGCTGTTGCAACTTAGCCCTTTATGCTTCTCTATGACTCCTCTCAATTCTCGTAGTAACTCTAATTAGGGTGCCAAAATCTGTACATTCTATTTCGATTACTATAGTCCTTATGTCCTCTCGAAGACCCCGTTCGAAGCACCTACACTTCTCCCTCTCATTTGGTACAGTAAATGGGGCAAATCTCAATAGCTCAAAAATTTATGCTCGTACTCTTCTACTATCATAGATCCTTATACAAGCGTCATAAACTCATTTACACTGTCCTCCTGATAAATAATGGGAAAGAAATTTATCGAAAAATTCTCTCTAAAAATTTGCCCAAATAATAGCTCCATATCCCTTATACCGATGTAGCATAGACATCCACCAGTGATACACATTACCCTATAATAGAAACTTATTGAAGGATAACCTTTCCTCATCAGTACATCTCAGTACATCATAAATCCTTCGCAGTCTGATTAACCATGACTCTGAGGTCACAAGGTCAGTTGTACCCTCAAAAGTCATAGCCCCCAAATCACGCGCACGCTCAATGGTGTTTTGTGTGCCTGTACGAACTTTAACTGCCTCCGAACAATGTTAGCAACAAACCCTTCAAATCTATCCATAAATTGATCCATAGTATGAGGTACAATTTTCTTAAATATAGTAGAATTTATTTTTAAGCTAACAAGCCCGCTGAGTTTATAATATTTAATTTTAAGAAATGATGACATAAGCAATGACATAAGAAATGATGACATAAGCAATGACATAAGAAATGATGACATAAGCAATGACATAAGAAATGATTATGTAAGCGATGACATAAGCGATGATGTAAGAAGAAGTGTAGAGAAAGTTAAAGAATTCTAGAATTTAGTATGTAATTTATGAAGGTTAATCTCAACCATTGATCAAGAGTTATAGTGGCAAAATCCTAGCCATCCATTAACCTTAAGAAATCCTATAAATACCCCCACCACCTCTCATTTGCAATGCAACCTAGAAATTTCATTCCCTTTTATTCTAAGTCATAATAATAAGAGTAGAGGAATCCTTAACTTAAAAAGATTTAGAGAAGTCAAGATCAAGAGGTGAGTAACACTTCAACTGTAATGTAAGGATAAAATTGTTTTTATACTTAAGTTTAGTTTTAACAATCCCTTTATATTATGATGGCTATTATAATATGATTAGTTATATTCTAAATCTTTATATGGTCGGCCCTGCCACCTAATATGTGATGCTATGGTCAGCTCTGCCGCCTAATATGTGATGTTATGGTCGGCTCTGCCGCCTAATATGTGATGTCATGGTCGGCTCTGCCACTTATACTAAAGACTATTGTTTTTAAATAATGTTGTGTGTTGATTTTGTTATGCATTGAAGAATTTCAAATGTTATAAGTTGCATTGGATGCATGCATATCATGGATTACATTATGAAGAAGACGTTTCAGAAAATGAATTTATGAAAAATAGGTGGTTGTACTACCAGGTGGCAAAGTTCTAAGGAGGGCAAGCCCTCAAAGCTAAGTTGAAAGAAATCTTTTGGGGACGGCAATACGTAACGCCCAAAAGATCAACTAATGAGGCCCAATGGCATATTGTTTAAAGGGTAAAAGTACCGGCCTTGTAGTGCAACATACTTAGGGCCCAAATAAAGTTGTTTTGTATTTTTTAAGTTTATTTGAAGAGCTTAATATGGTCATCCATATGCATCATAATTTATACATGCATTAAAGTGTTATCTTACTGGGCATTAGCTCACTAAGTCCTTACATTGCAGGTAACGATGAGTAGGGCAAACTGGCGCCAAGTCCTAACTAAGACGAAATGCATATGGGCATAACCGACCTTGGGATTTTATGATGGGCTCAACTTTGTATTAATAAAAATAAGTATCTTGGCTTTATGTAATAATTAAGTTTTTAAATAAACTAAGAAATCTCTATATGACTCTTACTTTTCTGTAATAAAGTTTTGTTGGATTGTTCTAAACTTTTAGAATTCGTATTTATATTAAAAGTAACTGTGTTTTTAAGCATTTTTTTAAGTAAATAATATAGTGGAGTGTTACACATAGTAAGTCTCGTTACTAGATGTGGCTTATGTGCACGTAGTATTGACTCACCTACAGTCTCTACTAAGGGCTTCTCTATTGTCCAGTTGTGGAGGTAAACCCAAATCTGCCATAGATCTCATATTGGGTCGACCACGTCTGCACATGCTGATATCTATAAAATGTCATGATATCATTATACGAGATATAAATCTATATGCATCATGAAATAGTCTGCAGAATAAATAACCTAGACTCTAATACCAAAATGACATGACCTGCCCTGACCTATATGTTGTATCCTCGGCGAATCATGCAATCTTAATAACTAAACTCATGGCACGAAATTAATTCATGAAAATATATAAAAAATTGGTCTCTGATATAAACACATAACAACCTTCGTATGTCCTCCGAAAATAAACATTCAAAACTTATATAGTTCATATCTCACTTTACGTACTCACACTACCGTTATATATGTATATATGAAGACATAAGCAACATAAATGTGCTCAATATGCAATTCATTCAACAATGCGTCTTGTGGCCCAACCTTAATTGACTAGAGTGATCTGCACGAAATCATATGGAAACCTGAGAGAAAGGGGAGGTAAATAGAAAAATAGTGAGCTTCTAGCTCAATGAGTGGATATAATTATATATTTAAAAAATATAATAATAAAGTAGTGTACTATTGCTTATACATAATCATGTGACATAACTCCACTCTGAATATCATACATCAGCAGATATGGAGTTTATATTTCATATATGACAAGACTGCACTAAATAGTACCTAGGGGAAAATAACTCTCAATACTCGCCGGGATCATCATCGCGCGAGTAGAGCAGGGGAAATAGTCTCTCAATACCCAGCATAAATAAACTAACTTGCACAGGTAACGTAACCTAACTCTCAATACGCATGCGCGCAGAGTCTATAGGAAATGGTACATATATAGTGACTCGCATTCACATCTCATGTCTCAATCAAACATATAATATGCATACATGTAATCATAACATGACATTAAATCATAATATCAAACATAAATGTTCCACATAATACATAATAGTAATAACAGTATCCGCTCACAGATCCTCTTTCACTATGGAGTTGTTAGGGCTGTTGCGAGTCTTTAAATTCTGGAATTTCTCCTAAAATACAAGATTCAAATATTAACTATTAGAACTAATATAAAACTTATATGTATCATGTAAATTGTATGTAACTGGTCAAACTTCATAAATCTATTACCCACTAGTTTACTAGATATTAATCTAACTATCTAATTATATTTTCCGTAATATGTCTTTTTTTTTTGGTACAATAACGAGCCTATCTTAAGGCTAAGGCAAAACAGTGTGAGGGTATGAAACCCCAGTACAATCATGCAGAAGCCATAAATCAACCCCTGGAGGAGGAGAATTGAAAATGTGCAGACCAACAGGTAAGGATAAAGTAAAGTTTGCAAGGAAGTCAGCTGCAAAGTTAGTTTCTCTGTAGGCATGTTTGATCTGCACTTGCTAGCCTCTGTTCAACATATCCTTGATGCTCCTGATAAGTGATGCATACGCATTTGGCCTAACACTGTCATTAGTCACCAATTGAGTAACACAAATACTGTCAACATCAACTTGAAGCTGTCGAATTCTTATATTCTAGGCCAAGCATAATCCCTGGTAAAGGCTCCATAGCTCAGCTCTAGTTATGGAGCCAACACCAATATTCATGCCAAAACCAATTATCCATTCTCCATCGCAGTTTTGAATTAAGCCCCCAACACTAGATAAACCAGAACTTTTATGGCTTCCATCTGTATTAAGTTTAAACCATGGCCAGCTCGGGGCCACCCATCCAAAATGTTTTTCAACCTTCATGTCAGCAGGAACAAATAAGTTCTGGTTAATCTTCTGAATTTCCTCAGTACGACACTTAATATCCATCACTATGTGGCTCGTGCTATTGGTTACACCATTGTGAAGGTTTTGATTACGCCAAAACCAAAGCCTCCAGATTGTGACTCCAAAAAGACATGTCCAGTCAAAAAACCCTTCATACTTCCACAAGTTCTTCAAATTATATAACATCCAATCTCTGAGATTCAGATTAAAAAACTGTTGCCGGATCTCAAGGGGTAGCAAAGCTAACCAAACATGCTTAGCACCGGGGCAGTCTCTCAAAGCATGGAGAGTATTCTCAATGAGACAGCCACATCTCGCACAGCTCATATCAGCTCCAATGTGCCTTCGGAAAAGTTCAGCCTTAGTTTTTAGTCTATTCTGTCCGACCACCCATAGAAATGTTCTGATACGTTGGGGTCCTCGCCAGTGCCAAACAAAGCTCCAAAAGGAGTGCTCATCATTAACCGTCATTTTTGACAAAGCTAGGTATGCCGATTTAGTTGTAAAATCTCCTAACTTGGAATAAACCCAGTACATTTGATCATCCTCATCAGACACGTTGAGAGGCTTTATCGCAGCAATTTTGAGGAGCAGATGATGAGGCAAAAAATTGGCAAAAAGTCTCAAATTCCAAGCTCCCTCATTAGTGATAAACCTCGCTACACACTCATTGACCTGCTCAAGAGGTATCGGTTGCGAAGCGAAAGCATGCAAAGGGTACATTTTGGTGTTTCTACACCACAATATAGACAGACATAATATCCTTTAACGGTACATCCCGCTAAATTTTCGTATGTCGGGAAGTCATTTATTATTTATAGTAATACAGCCCGCAAATTAAAGTATTCATTTTTGTAAGCATCATATGCCTCAACCCCAACATCCTATAAAGTTTGCAAATCCTCAATAAAAGGTTGTGAATACACATCAATGTCATTACCCAGTTGTTGAAGACCAGAAATCAAGAGGGACAATATCATGAATTTTCATTTTGTGCACAACTATGGTGGAAGATTATAAGTTATAAGAATTTTTATTGGCCAGCAGCTATATGTACTACTAAGAGAGCTATGTGGATTAGCCAACAGCTATATGTACTACTAAGAGACCTGATAGAGCTAGGTGAAGGTTTCTAGGATCGGATGCAAAGGTCGCTTACTTCTCATTTACTAACTTTCAAGATGGTGAGTCAGCCGGATATCAGAGTTTACCATCAACCATCTTCTCATTTGCATGCCAAGTCAAGTCTCTAGTAGTTTCTGATAATTGAAACATGCGCTTAAACCTATGTATATGAGGAAAATACCATAAAACTTTTGCTGGAACCTCTTTCTTATATTGATCTACAGTACCATCTTTTTTCTTCCATCTACATAACCCACAAGTAGGACATTAAAAAAGACCTTCATGCTCTTTTCTTTAAAGTATGCAATCATTTGGGCAAGTATGAATTTTAACATATTCTAAGGCCAAAACTGACATTGTCTTTTTGGCATCATACATAGAGGTTGTAATTTCATTATTTTCAGGGAAAGCATCTGCTAAAACACTCAACAATGCATAAAAACTACTGTCAGACCACCTAAACCTACCCTACACATGGAACAATTTCACTAAAAAACCTAACTTAGTAAATTTTGTGCATCTTAGGTATAAGGGTTTCTCAGCTTGTTCTAACAACTCTTAAATGCCTTAGGGTCCCCACAACAACCCTTATAAGCATCATTAACCATTTTTAACTCATTACCATTGTCAAACTCTATATTTTCTCACTGAAAATAGTTTTCTCTTTGAGTAGAAGGACTTTTACGAATCTGTTCCTCGTGCCAAAACCAATTGTCGTATTTCACATCAAAACCATGCATATATAAATGATCTTTTACAGTTGTAGGTGTTTCAAATGATAAATTCTCACAATCAAGGCATGGACACGTAATGACACTACTGCCTCCAACATTTTTTATAGCAAAATTTATAAATTTCTCGACACCATCTTCATATTCTGTCGACAGTCGATTACATTGAATCCAAGATTTATCCATTTCTGGCTTAACAATTAATGTTCCTGACATATATATAAAACAAAGAAAGAACGTACATACTTAGAATATTTGTCTAATGTTACAGCACCATGTGAAATAAACAAAGTTAAACCTACATGAAGCCATTCAAATTAAACACAATTTGGCCCATATAGTTTTCTCTTTTATATTAAAGAAACAACATACTTTACAGAAAAATATGGTCATGGTCTAGAAACAAATTTAAAAATTACAAATATAGCAACCAAGAAAACTGATAAATAGAAATTCATACTTTTCAAAACTTTACTCTCCTATTATAATAGAAATATAATAAATAAGATAGGCCCCACAACAAACACATTACATAGTATCATAATTATAATTTAAAGATAGGTAAATTTTAAGCAAGTGTATAACAACTTTAAAAAGTTAAATAATAGAGGATAGGAAATGGAACTTACCAAATTAAACACAACAATCTGTTACTATATCCAATTCCAAGAACAATTCCAGCAACAATATTTATTACTGAATTCCAAAACTTGGATTCAAGAAGGCTAAAAAGGTACCAAGAAATTACATTAATCATATAAGTAAGCCTAGGAAGAAATAATAAACTACAACTTCAAATAATATACATTATTAGAGCAAAAATGAAAGCAAACACAAAGAAAAGCTTCAAGTACCTTAATATAATGCCTTCAACAAATCAAGAACACCGAACTGTCACATTTATACAGCAATCACAACTATTTATAGTTGATAAGCAAATGTTATGACTGAAGACAACAACAGTAACAACAACAGTACCAGCAAATGCAAAATAGCTACAACACGACATGCATAGGTAGGAAAGGTGAGAATCCCTCAATTTTACATAACATAATCATTTACTAAAAATCCCACCTCAGGCTTTGTTATAGACAATTCAGGCCAATATTTAAAAAATCAGCTATCATATCATAAAGATATATAAGTTGCAGATTATCTCTAAAATTCATACACTAACACTCATTTAACTTAACGAAGCTTCAATATCAAAATTAACTAGAATAAAAAAAATCACACACAGACGCATGAATATAAATCAAAATTACCTAGAATAAACAAAATTAAAAACATTATGCAATGCGCGAATACAACTCAAAATAGAACTCAATATTTTTAAAGACTATCTTTCTGGGAAATTATTGAATAAATTGATTACCGAAATAAAAGCAATACATGCAAATACATTTCAATTTTTTAAGAAATTATTTACTACTTTACATAAAAGTAGAATGAATAGTCAAAATTAAATACGTACAAATGCAGTAATGACTCACCAGTCACCAGTGGGTGTGAAGCTTCAATTCACCGTCAAGGCTAGGGTTTCAACTTCGACAACAATGATTTGGGTCTTCTTTCACAGTAAGCGATTGGGTTTCAATTAGCATTGACTTCGTCACAGTAAACAGAGACGATTCAGTGACAACCGCAGCAAAGAGATGGTTAAGTGACAACCGCAGTAAAGATAGACGATTGAGTGAAACAATCAAAACGACGCCCAACGATGGGTGTTTGGGTGTTGTTAGTTTGCTATGGCCGACCTTTGAGGGTTTGCTGCAAATGTGCTAATCGATTTTGAGATTCCACAATGAGGCTTGAAATTTTTTTGAACACTTAGAAAAATTTTTGCCTCTTTTCTCACAAAAATATTTTCCCCCATTACAAAACGCAACATTTTATTATTATTATTTTGTTGTTTACGTTTATGGTTTTTCTCAAACACTTGCAAAATACAATGTCTTTTAATTTAAATTTGTTACTTTAACAGAAACGACATCGTTTCACTTCTTTTTTAGTAATAAATATTTTTAAAAATTAAGTCAAACCTGTGCAATTAAAGTCAATATAAAAAATAAGTCTTTCATTCTTGATAGGCAAATAATCTATCACTAGTCTATCATAATTTCTTGATATATGATATTTATATCACCAATATATCATAATCTATTGATAAACAATATTTCTATCACAGTTTTGTCATAAGTGTATGACAAAAAATAAATCTATCACGAATCTATTGTTGTAGGCCTCCAGACCAAAAGTCGTCACACAGAGGACTGTCATAGTAGGCTCTTTTTCTTGTAGTGAGCTAACATATATATTCTATATGTAGATCCTAAATGGGAACAAAATCCTAATACCAGCCACGTAAAAGTATAAGCCAGATTAGCAAACATTTTATATTCCTGCTACATACAGTCTTGAATCAATAACATTACTTTATCTCTTTCCAACAATCATTCAATAAAAACTTGGCATTCACCCACCAATGCTAACCCCATAAAACATTTATACAATCACTAAGTGTTATATAAAAGGCAAAGCAATAGAAATCCAAGTATCAATTACAAACATCCACTACAATAATTATCTAGCACTAAAAAAAAAGGGCAAGAATAGATAGGAACGATAAAATTTAATTAAATATATGAAGATAAACTCTGAACAAGGAAGCCAGAACTTACTTGACAAGCTAACTTCACAATACATGGCATATAATGTAAAATCTATATCAAACTCTTAAACCAAAAAAAAAAAAATTTCTTTACTAATTAATAATTTTTCTCAAATCAATCCAGAGCATTGAAGTCAAAATATTGTGCACAATAATCAAGAGCTACACCTAGATCAAATGAGCTGGAAAGTTTTGATAGAAGCAGGTGACTTTCCAATTTAATGAGTATGTCACGGGTTGCTTGATATATGCCGAAATCATAAGCTAATTTTCCGCGCACACAGTTGTGCTTAACAAAAGTCCGCCTCGATGTGGAGTGCACTTGGAAGCAGGATACACTTAGCACAAAAGCTGGGATGTGCTTAGAAATTGGCCGCTAGCACAAATGATCGACTATGGTGCACTTAGCAAATTATCCAAGTGCAGTTCAAATTCTAGACTTTTCCATAATTGTACATAAGTTAGAAGTTTCTAGGCTTCTTTACTTAGTTCCTTAGAGATATTTATGGAAGTTACTTGGCAGTTTCCTCCCCTAGTACTCCCACACCTATAAATAGTGGTGAACCCCCTCATTTACACACCACACCACACCACGCACACCCACCCACCAGTACACACATATTCTCACACACACTCTTAAGCGCTATTGTAAAAACTCTCTTGTACAATTATTTTTAGTGTGTGGTAAAATACATTTTGGCCATATTGCTCTCTTCTTGCTAGCATTGTCGTAAGTATTTTCTGCTTAGCTACCTTGAGAAGAATCAAAAGGCTTACTTAGCGACTTATGTGTCAGAAGTCATCTAAGTGTTGTACGGGTTTGCTACACAAAACTCCCATTACATGACAAGTGGTATCAGAACTAAGGTTTGCACTTACGAAATCTTGCTTAATGAACAATGGTCAACCCTCCTAGCACAACACAAGAGGGCGTAGTCGGTGTGGAGGTACTGGAGCAAGTTCGTGGCCGCTAGGAGGGACGCACACAAGCTAAGTCCTGCGGCAAGTCCAAGGCTGCTTCCATAGACGCCTTGGATCCTCACATAGCCACACTTGAGACTTCAATGTCCACTGTTCAGGATACCCTCGATATATTGGAATTGAGGGTCGTTGGTCTCGAGGGCGAGTACGGTAAGTTCACAGTAGCCACCAAGGCCCTCATGTAAGACTAAGCCGACTCTCTTCGAGGGGGGTTTCGAGCACTACATGATGAGTTACTTAACTTGCATACCTTTGTGCAAAGTGAGCTACAATCGATCCGTGCGAAGGTTGATGAGGTTCGCTCAGATTGTGCTTGGCACAAGTGCACACTCACACCTAGCCCGACTTCCATAAGCATGAGTGATGTGCCTCACATCGATGTGCCAAAGCCCGACACCTATGATGGTGCACGCAATGCCACCATGGTTGACAACTTCCTCTTTGGGCTAGAGCAATACTTTGATGTCATGGGTGTTCGAGATGAGGTATCGAAGGTAGGCACTGCACTTACATTCCTTCGAGGCACCGCATAATTATGGTGGCAGTGAAAGCATAGCGAGATAGGCAAGGGCATATGCGCCATTAACACATGGGTTGAGTCCAACGAGAACTCCGCAAGCACTTTGCCCCAAGCAATACGGAGAAGGAAGTACGAGCACGCATTCTTCGGCTTAAACAAATGGGTAGCGTTCGCGACTACATCAATGAGTTCACTACCTTTATACTTAAGATCTTCGACATGTCTGGTAAGGATTCTTTCTTCTACTTCCAAGATGGCCTCAAAGATTGGGTCAAGGCAGAGTTAGATAGACGTGGCGTACAAACTCTCAATGACACCATTGTCGTTGCGGAATCATTTGCTGACTACTCTATCTAACCCAAAGACAAGAGGCCTAGCCATGGTAAAGGTGGGGGAGAGGGTCGAAAGGACAAAGGCCACAACCGAAAGGATTGGAGGCAGAAAAAGCCTCAAAGCTACAAGAACGGGCAAAGTAAATCGAAGAAACAACAGCCGCCCAAGTCTCGAAGCCCATGCTTCATATGCAACAGCCCTCATTGGGTACGCGACTGTTTGGAGAAAAATTCGCTCAATACCCTCACCGACCTCCAATGCCTCGGCGCACTCAAGAGCCAGCTGCCTACACCTGCGAAGAAAGAGCTCATGTATGTGAGTACGTCCATCAACGGCCACCCCGTGCGTGCGCTGCTAGACACTGGAGCGACGTGCAACTTCATTTCAGAAAATGAGGCCAAGCGCCTAGGCCTCAAGGTGACGAAGGAAAGAGGCGCCATGAAGGTTGTAAACTCACCTGCCAAGCCCATTGTGGGCACCGCTCAAGGCGTGCGTGTAACACTCGGAACATGGAGCGGAAAGCTTGACTTCTCCATTGTGCCCACATATGACTTCAAAATGGTCCTCGACATAGAATTGTTCGATCAAGTTCGTGCCTTCCCACTACCGGCCACGAACTCCCAAAGCATCATCGATGGGAGTATGGCGTGCATGGTTCCGGCCAAGCACTCAAAGAGTGTGGACAAGACGCTCTCAGTCATGCAATTCAAGAAAGCGTTCTAGAAGGACCCAAGCTTCTGAGTCTCCTTCCGGGAGTTGAATGATGGAGAAGATTGAGGAGACTCACAGAGGTAAGTCTCGCCGTTCATCCAAGAAGTCATCAACGAGTTCAAGGACGTCATGCCTTTAGAATTCCAAAGAAGCTCCCACCTAGACAAGAGGTGGATCTTGAGATCGAATTGGAACAAGGTACAAAGCCATCAGCCTTGGCGCTCTACCGCATGGAGCCACCTGAACTTGAGGAGCTACGGAGGCAACTCTAAGACTTGCTAGACGCAGGTTACATCTGCCTATCGAAGACTCCATTTGGTGCACCCGTGCTTTTCCAAAAGAAGAAATATGGATCCCTTCGGATGTGCATCGCCTATCGAGTGCTCAATAAGAGTACTATTAAGAACAAGTATTCAATCTCCTTGATCGCGGATCTCTTCGACCAACTTGGCAAAGCACGGTACTTCACCAACCTAGACTTACAGTTCGTGTACTATCAAGTGCGCATATCCAAGGAAGACGAGCAAAAAATAATGTACGTAACCAAGTATGGCTCTTTCAAGTTCCATGTTATGTCGTTTGGCCTTACAAATGCACCAGCCACATTTTACACCCTCATTAACAAGGTTCTCCAACCTTTCCTCGACTGTTTCGTTGTCACATACTTGGACGACATCATGGTGTATTGCATCACACTCGAGGAACATGCCCAACATTCATGGCAAGTCCTCCAAGTACTCTGCGACAACGAGCTCTACCTCAAGATGGAGAAGTGCTCGTTTGCTCAAAGAAAGGTAGAGTTCCTCAGCTATAAGATAGGGAATGGAAAATTGATGATGGAGAACTCGAAGGTGAAGGCCATCCTCGGGTTGGAGCCTCCCATCAAAGTGCCCGCACACCGGTCTTTTCTCGAATTTGTGAACTACTACCGTCGCTTCATCAAGGGCTATTCGATAAAAGCGGCGCTCTTGACCGATTTACTCAAGAAGAATCGAGCATGGCATTGGTCCGAAGGATGCCAAAGCCCATTCGAGGAGTTGAAGAAGGCTATCTTTGAGGAACTCATCCTCATTTTTCCAGATTATAGAAAGCCATTCGAAGTGCAAACAGATGCCTCCAACTTTTCCATTAGCGGAGTCATTATACGAGAAGGCCACCCACTAGCGTTTGAGAGTTGGAAGCCCAACGACACGGAATGCCGCTACACGGTCCAAGAGAAGGAAATGATCGCCATCATTCATTGCCTACGCGTGTGGTAACACTACTTGCTTGGCTCACACTTCGTGATCCTAACGGACAATGTAGCTAGGAGCTACTTCCAAACGTAAAAGAAGTTGAGCCATAAGCAAGTAAGGTGGCAAGACTTCCTCACAGAATTCGACTATCAGCTCGAGTACAAGCTCGAAAAAGCCGACGTCATCTTAAGTCTCAAAGCAGAATTGGCAACACTTTACAGGAGCCAACCGAACTTCGACCTTGTCTCACAGTTCAAGAAGGTCTCCACAAGACCCGCTAGCAAAGGAGTTTTTGAAGAAAGTTCTTGAGGGCAAGACAAGGCGATTTTGGCAAGACGAAGACACTCTCCTCACTAAAGGAGATCGACTCTTCGTGCTTAGGTGGGAAAATCTACGCAAAGAAGTGATCAAGGAGTGCCACAACTCAAAGTGGGCTGGCCACCTGAAGTAGAGTGCACAACTCCACTCGTCCAAGCCTCGTACTTTTGCCTGCACATGAAAGATGACATTGAGGCATATGTGCGGACTTGTTTTATGTGACAACAAGACAAGACGGATCACCAACTTCCGGCAGGATTGTTGGAGCCCTACCAATAGCATCAAGGCCATGGGAGAGTGTCACCATGGACTTTATCTTGGCCTTACCCAAGTCTGAAGGGTGCAGAAGCATTGTGGTCGTGGTCGACTGTTATAGTAAGTATGTGACTTTCATCGACGCACTAACTGATTGCAAAGCGGATGAAGCTGCCTACCTATTCATCAAGCACATCATAAAGTTGTGGGTAGTTCCGAAGAGTATTGTGAGCAATCAAGACCCATGATTCACCAAACTCTTTTAGATGGAGCTCTTCAAGTTGTTGGGAATCAATCTCAAGTTCTTAATAAGCTTCCATCCGTAAACCGATGGACAAACTGAGTGCATTAACAGCCTCCTTAAGATGTATTTGAGGCACTACGTGATCGCTCACCAGCGAGATTGGGCTAAGTTGTTGGATGTTGCCTAATTCTCCTACATTCTTCAACAAAGTGAGGCTACGAGCAAAAGTCCTTTCGAGATCATCATGGGGTTTCAACCTATGATGCTCAAGCCATAGCCTCTACTTATGGTGGAAAAAGCCCAAGGGCTCACAAGCTCGCCCGCAAATGGCACAAGGAAACAGACATCACACTAGCTTGTCTCGACAAACCCACACGAAGAATGAAGAAATGAACTTATTCGAGGAGATGCCACGTCGAGTACAAGGAAGGCGACCAAGTTATAGTGAAACTCCTACCCCAACAATTCAAGACTTTGCGGAAAATCCACCAGGGGTTAGTGAAGTGATACGAGGGGCCTTTCGAAGTTGTACGACATGTCGGCAATGTCTCGTACCAACTCAAATTTCTGCCAAGACGCAAGATTCATTTGGTCTTCCACGTGAGCTTGCTCAAGCCATACCATGAAGATGAGGAAGACCCAAGCTGAGGTGTGTCAAGACGTGCCCCAACCGCCGTTGTCACTGCGTATGACAAGGATGTGGAATACATCCTCGCCGATCGAGTCATTCGTAGAAAGGGCATACCAGTGTACAACGAGTACTTGGTGAAGTGTAGAAACCTCCCCGAGAGCAAAGCAACGTGGGAATGTGAAGAAGACCTATGGTAATTTGCAGAGTATGTCTAAAGTTATAAGCACGAGGGCATGACAAGGATGCCGCGAGCATAGGTGGGGGAGGATTGTCACGAGCCGCTTGAATATGCCAAAATCATAAGCTAATTTTATGTGCATGGTTGTGCTTAGCAAAAGTCCGCCTCGATACAGAGTGCGCTTAGAAGTGGGTTACGCTTAGCACCAAAGGCGGGATGCGCTTAAAATTAGGATGTGCTTAGAAATGGGCCAACACAAATGACCAGCCGTGGTGCGCTTAGCAAATTATCCAAGCTTGGCCCAAATTATAGACTTTTGCACAATTGTACATAAGCTAGAAGTTTCTAGGCTTCATCACTTAGGTCCCTAGAGATATTTATGGAAGTTGCTAGGAAGTTTCCTCCTCTAGTACTCCCACACCTATAAATAGGGGTGAGCCCCCTTATTTGCACACCACATCACACCACACACGCACATTGACCAACACACACACATTCTCACACACGCTCTCAAGCACTATTATAAAAGCTCCCTTGTAAATTATTTTTAGTGAGTAATAAAATTCATTTTGGCCATATTGCTCTCTTCTCGCTAGCATTGTTGCAAGCATTTTCCACTTAGGTAGCTTGAGAAGAATCGAAAGGCTTACTTTGCGACTTGTGTGCTAGAAGTCATCTAAGTGCTGCACGGGTTTGTTGTGCAAAACTCTCATCCCGTGACAAGTAGCTCTGCTGAAGAAAAATAGCCTTGTGTTTCCAGAAAATTCAATTAAATTGCACCAAAAATGTTTGTCAAATATCTTTCACTCTATTTAGCTCAAAAACAATTGAATTTCATAAGAAAAAATCTATGCAATTAATGACATGAGAAACATCTAATCAACAGCCAAACAATAAACGAAAATGAAAAGACAAACGTGGACTTACAAAAGTCTGCCCACTATAAATGTCAATTATGTATCAACTTGTATCAAACATAAGTAAGGAAATAAGTTATCCTATTAAATCAGAAATAAACTGAATCCATATATAATCGATAGTATTACAATGGAAAACCATCTACATGCATTGAAGGATTTAGGGTTTGGAGAATTACTAAACAATGAAACAATTAAATCTTTTAGAAAGGAAGGACTTTAGTCCAATGGAGAATTGAAATTTCTTCTTAAATTAGAAAAATTTTATTAAAACTAAAACTAAATTAATTTTTTTAAATCTACTAATAATTGCTTACTAAAAGAGTTGGATATTATTTTGCGCAGTCTAGTATATATAATTTTCCATTTAAAGCGCTGGAATATGAACTTACTTAATTACGACTTAAACATTATATAAAACCTAAAAAGGAAGAAAATTTTCATAAATCTTGAGATTAAATAGAAATAAAACTGAGAATGGGAAAATATCATTCTCAAAATCTAGAAGGTACAAAATCTTTCTTTTAGGAATCCAAAATATTTGTTAAAAAAATTTCACATGTATCATTTTGCATTACTTGGAATATATTAGGAAATTGGAAATCAAAATTAGGCAGTTGGCTTTACCTGTTTACTATATCAAAAAAAAATTCCATATATTCTTGGTAGAAAACAAAAAATTGGGCGCATAGCAGAGGACAACAGCTTCAATGCATTGCAGATAAGAGAGATTGTAGTGCGCAGTAGAGAAGAAAGTCTGCAATGAATGGTGCAGACAGAGCCTGCAGTGAGTGGAATTTTGTGTTCTTCAACAAATTTGACTTAGGGTTTGTTGAAAGTGAGGGTTTGGATTGAGGGTTTGTTAGGAGTGTGGGCTTCGATTTGCTTCCAATTTATTGAATCAATATTTTCTTGGCCCTTGTTTTGTTTGTTGATTTTAGATTTAGGGTTTCAGTAGAAAGAGAGGGGGAATTGATTTTGGAAGGAGAGGGAAGCGAGAAGTTAAAAAGTTCCAACTGTTTAATTTATATTTTATAGTGATAACATTTTAGCAATAAGAATGACGCCGTTTAGATTTAGGGAAATTAAATAAAATTAAAATAACTCTCTAATTAGTATCAATACTTGGTTACAATACTATATAAGAAGCGTTAGAAATTGCTTAGGTTATCAAATGTTGATACTTTTTTATTTAGTATTAGAAACTTAGTATCAGTGTTTCTCATTTTTCTAATAGTGGTATTCATACTTTAGATGATATTATCTCAATATTACCACATAATGGTTACCTTTATATTTTACTCTTGATCTTGAGGGTTTGAATCCCTCTTGTGTGTATAGTGAAGATTGATTTTCTTTCACATTACAACATTCGATTTGAATGCAAAATAACTGTAAACAACGGAGTATAAATTTTATGGTGTGTTTTCTTATAAGGAATGAGAATAAAAATTAAGGATGAGAATGTGCTTATTTGTTTAAATAAGAGATGAAATAGGAATCAAAGTGGTGGGTCCCATTTAAAATTGAAAATGATTATTAAAGCTCTTATTCCCATGGGGAGATGGAAATAGAAATTCCATTTCTTAAAGTGTTCATATTACCTCCTTTAAAATTTTAAAATTCTCATTTTATTCTTCCTTATTATTATTATTATTATTATTATTATTATTATTATTATTATTATTATAGTAATTTTATTATTAATATTAATTATAATGATTAATAATTATAATAGTGCTACTATTATAATAATAGTTACTATTATCAAAATAATTATTACTCTAATAACATTGTTAATATAAAATTATTATTATTATTATAAATGATGAAAATAATCAACTAAAGTCAGTCTACTAACTTGTAATTCCAAGATAAAATAAATACATTAATAGAAATACATTTTATTTCGATTTTGATCCCACAGTTAAAGTAAATTATAAGATGATTTTTGAATATTTTATTCACTATTAAATGTAAGATATTTACGATGATGACTAAAAATATAAAAGCCTCAAATTGATAGACACAAAGAACAAGCTGCAATCTAGTGTTGAAAAATTCATAATTACATATAGTTAATTAGCACGTCAAGTTAGAATTTTGTTTTTGGTTTTTAAATAGTATTATTGCAACCAAAATTTTTTTTCCCACATGTGACCGGGTTTGAATATCAAACCCTTATATCATCTAAAAGAATTTTTTTTTTTCTTCCAGTGAATCAATTAACTATAGGTATGAACATTTAAACTAATTTATCTTTGTTTATATTTGTCATTTTGCAAGTCATTTACGCGTGGCAATTTTTTCTTGTAGCACTTTGCAAAGCTGCTGGGTTTAAGTTTTCAGTTTAATTCAATTTTCAGTTTTAGGTTCAATAGAATTAAAGCAAAAATCGAACTGAAAAATTTAGCTTTATTAAAAATTGGACTGATCAATTTTTTTTTCTATTTTAAAAATGAGACAAAACCGAGCAGAACCAGTAGTTCCATTCGATTTTTTAATTCCCGGAATTTTCGGCCTCCCCTACCCAAAGTAAGACAAAAAATACACTTTAATTTGCTTTTTAGACTTGAACGTAATAAATCTTTTTAACAGTTTTGGCCTGAATACTCATGTCAGGTTTTCCAGTAAAATGTTAATTATCAGATTATTTTATTTTTTACACCAATAAAATGTTATTTGTCAGAATTTAGAATTGATTGTACACTAGCATTTATATATATTTCTTAATTAAATTTCTTGTAATATGTCTCAATTGTTCTACGACATTCACAAGCTTTCTCTTACATGCATGCTCAAATCTTTAAGGATACAGAATTGAAATCTATAACCTGATTTTAGAACATTTTTCTATTGCAAATAAATTTTATTGATACTGTATTTGGGGTTAATGCATTATATACAAGAAAATAAAAAGAAAAATTTTGTTGAGCAACTTACAAGATCAATTCAATAACACAAATAGGTTATAACAGAGACTTTCCAAACGAGCCAAGAATAAACTAAGAACAGCATGCAAATCAAATCATTGTAAACACACAGAGATACGTGGCTCAGTCTTTTGCAAGACTTACATCCACGGGTGAATCCATCAGGCAAGATTTATTTGCAGAGAAATATTACTGAGATTACAGGGAACAAGATTGTTCTTTCTCTCTCTTCAGTTTCTCTCTATATCTCTCTAGAATTTTCTTTCAAACACTGAAAATTCAACTTTAATAACCCGGAAAGCACAGATGCTTGACACCTATCCAATAGGCTGTTACAACGAACTCGGCCTCGCTCAAGTAATCGCGCGCTTGCTCAGTTAAGACCGAAACACTCCCAGCTGGTGTCGTTTACTGCATTAGTGATCATGTGTCCCTCACGTGTCTTCGTTAATCCATTATGAAAGCTGAAACGCTGGCGTTTCGACTATAAGGGCGTTTGATTCACCTTTTAGGCATACTAACTAAATTTGGCTTAACTTTCCTTCGGAACGATACTCTTGCTTGGTCTTCATTTCATTTTGAAGGCTCTTTCTGGAAAATTTAAACAATCTCTAAAGGTATAAAAAATGTTTTTGCATGAAGATTATGATTTTCACAAGATGAAGAGTTTTATTTATTTTATTTTTTAGGCCTTTAGAATCAGTAAATGAAGTTGTAAAATCATAAAACAGATAAGTCTACAACATAGTCGTAAATTTGTAATGCTATAATTCATCAATTTTTTTTTTCTTTTGCTACAATCTTAATTTATTTATAAGAAAATTAAAATAAATAAGTTTTTTTATTAAGAAAAAAAAAAGCAGAGAAGTTCTAACCACTATTGCAGTTTTGGTCTATCTGGATATGTAAGCCAGGCCAATATGATCTGCACATTGGCCTGAGATGACTACGAGAGAAACACTTGATTTTTCTGCTCGTTTTCAAGGTGTAGGAAACCGAGTAGGTACATTATTTCATAAACGCTCGGAATCATGATACTTAATTTGATGGTTGCTGATATTTCCTCAATCTTTTACGGTAACAACAAATGAACATTTGTTTTTACCTGTGAAGAAATCACGCCGGAATTGATTAAAAGGGAGAAAGAGACAGGAATTATCCCCGATGAAGCTGTAAATACCTACATGATTATACAGTGTCCATTGCTTTTACTTGGCCGCTTGTAATTGATTATATTTCACAACAGTTATAGACTAACAGATTAACGGCCACAGTGACACAATAATCCCAAACAGATTACTAGTAATATGAAGAGCGTATGTTTGTTTTTACAGGAAATTTCTGTCAATGGACTGAATGAAACTCTTCAAACATATTATATTTTAAAGTTACCTCTCATAATTAAATAGAGTTCATATTGTTTTTCTTTATCACATTCATCAAATTTTTTTTGTAATTTTTTATTAATAGGTCTATTTTTTTTTTTCTTTTAGTTCAGATGCTTGGACTTGATTTCTGTGCTGACACATTAGTCGGAGATGCCATGAGAAGAGACATTCCTAGAGGCCAGAAAAAAAGATTGATTACAGGTCACAAAAATAATAATGGAGAAATTGTTCTATATTGCAATTTTGTTTATTGCTCGATCAAGTACTGGGGTTGAAACTATTACAAAACTTTAAATTTTGCGGGGTAGATGATATTGTTAATGGCAGAAGGAAAAACTTTGTACCTCGGTCTGTGCCAACGAGTACCTGAATTATTTGAAAGTTATGGATTTAGATGTCCTGAAAGGAAAGCTGTAGCTGATTTTCTGCAGGACGCAAGTAGCTTTGCCTAATTTTTTTTATGTAAAATAGGACGGGAAATAGGGGTATGATTTCTTGAAAAGGTCTTTAACGGGGTTTCATTTAATTTTCTTGTATTTCAAATTTTGATTCATTAATACTACTTAAAATAATTCCAAGTAACGTAGCATTTATGAATCATGGAAATGAATTAATTATTTTTAATGTCAGGTCACTTGAGATGATATTGGGCTTTTCTTTTTTTCTTTTCTTTTTTGTATGAGGAGTATAACTTTTTTTTTTTTGAAAAGAAAGTACACCTTTCATTACTCATAAAGAGAATAAATGTAAAACTTCAACTGGAAATTCATCCAGCCATACAAAAGAGTCTAACTTCCTTAAGGCTAATTTCGCCAAAGAATGTGCTGAGACATTACAACTTCTAGATACATGTTGAGCTTTGAAATTTTGAAAACTCTTCTTAGTTTCCAAAATGTCAAAGATCACCCAAACAATTTCTGTCAAGGTACCCATTTTGTTGTTAATCAGCTCTATTACTCCCTTCGAGTCATACTCTACAATCACTTGAGTTGCTTCAGCCATGATAGCTACCTGCAGTCCCCACAAGACAGCCTTTGCTTCAGCCATCTCTACATTTCCAGAATTCTTCTCTGTTTTGACAGCAGCAGCAATGATTTCTCCTTTGAAATTTCTAATTACAACCCCCAGCCCAGCTAGCCTATTTTCCTCATCCATCGCAGCATCCACATTGATTTTAATCCATCCCTCTTCTGGCGGACACCATTGCTGGTGCTTTGTAGTGACTATTTCTGCACAAAATTCTTCTTCTGGTACTTTGATTCTTTTGATCGAATCAGCAACAGAACTTGCTCGAGCTACCAACCTTACTGGATCCTCATTTACCCCCTTAAACAGCCATTTGTTTCTTGCATTCCAGATAGTCCAGAGGAGGGAAGCAACTAGCTCACCATTTAGCTCCTTTTGCTGTTGAGGTAACGATTGAATTATGCTGATAACATCTGGAAAATTTTTCCCTTGAACAGGATTTTCTGAGGAGTTTTTCCACACTTTCTTTGCTATCTTGCAGTCTAAAAGAGCATGGGCCAAGTTCTCCATTTGGCTTCTGCATACTGGGCATGTTGCTTCCTGCATCACCCTTTTCTTCCACAGATTTTCAGCAGTCGGAAGAAGGTCTTTTGCTGCTCTCCACAAGAAAATCTTCACCTTTTCAGGGACAACCAGCTTCCAAATAGAGTTCCTGTGGACTAAAATGATGAATCCAAAACTTGAGCATGTTAAACGACAGCGTTTAGAATATGTTTAATAAACTCAGGAGTCACGAGCATGACATGTGATTTACTTAAGTTCAAAACGGCAGGAGCTTAAGACGTTTTGGTCAAAGGCTTAAGTGAAACATGTGGAGTGCACGTGGGGTGGAGAATCAAATTAGTTAAGAAGCTGTTAGTCCAGGTGGCGGAAATCTGTGCTTTCTGGGTTCGTTATCAGCTGTTATATAATCTGGTTAAAGGAGCAGTTTCAGCAATGATCTGAGAGCGTGATAGAGAGAAAGCTTAGTCTTGATCCTAGTAGTTAGCTCTAGTACTACTCTGTAAATATTACTTGAATCATCAATAAAGCTTGCTCTTTGGGCTTCTCCCGTGGATGTAGATTGTGCTCCTTTGCACAATCGAACCACGTAAATCTCTTTCTTTCTTTTGCGTTTGATTAGCTTCTAATTCTTGTTCTGGGTGTGTTCTGATTACAGCCATTTTCGTTAAAGGTTCTGTTAACACTTAAAGCTTGATTGTTTAGGATCTTAGCATCTTGTTGGTCTGATTTGTGATCTTGGGCAGTGCTTGGGTAGCAAATCGATTTCTATAGCACCCAAGTCACTACAGTTCCACTTGCTGGAATGGTGATTTGAGCTTGCCGGGACATCTTGATGCTTTTGTTTTAGCGCCACTTGATAACCACTCTTGACCAGGTATTGACCTCTTCGATCATAATGCCATATCAGTTTATCCTCATTCTGGTTTCTTGGTAACGGGATTTGCACAAGGACATTAGCATCCTCTTTCTCAAAAGAACCATAAATTGAACTCTCTTTCCAATAATTGTTTTCATCAATTAAATCCGCAACAAGAGTTTCACTTGGCAAGACATATTAGAGTTATATTTTCTTTGAGCTTCAGACATAAAACAAAACGAAATCTAGTATCATTTGTGTAATGCGTCAGGTTTTTTGTGGTTGTATATGCTTTTACCTTCACGTTTGAACCCTTTTTTTTTCAGGTTATGCCTAGAAAAGATCAAGAACAATAATGGTTCAACACTGAAGTATCTCACAGTTATTTTTCAGTGGATTTGTTCTATAAAATATCCAAGGAATCAACTATTGGTAAGAAGCCTGATGAGTATCTCTCAGAACGGTATGATAAATCTGAAACCCAGGGCTCTTTCCTTTGGCTTGTATTCTCTTTCCAGATTTGAACTACTTAAAGCTTGCATGTCCAGGGAATTTCTTCTTGCAGAGAGAAATATTTTCTCTACGTATTCAAAATAACTCAGGTTAGGTTTCCTGTATTTTGTGTTCCCCATTCCATAATCAATTTTCTTTTTATTTTTTAATATAAATTTCACTTAGGTTAGTTTGAAACATTACATTTTGAAACAATTATATCTATCGAGCAAAGCTCAGAAACTAATCTGTTCTCACTACTAATGTATGAGAGAAATCTACCCCCATTCCACAACTTAATAAGGATGATAATGGTATTTACTTAATTAAAAAAATGAATAAGTTTGATATGAATTCAGCAAAACAGCAGTTCATAGGAGAGAGTTTATGTATTTCAGAAAACAGAGTCTATTACTTATCTGTCTTTTATCAAACTCAAGGAACCTAGAAAAATTGAAATTTACCCCATTTCTTGAATAATTGGTCTATGTTAGGTAAAGATTATTTTGTTTTCGGTTGCAGCTTACTGTTATCGCAATCATGACAATGACTGTTTTCCTGAGGAGAGGGATGGAGACAGATGTATTTGATGCAAATTACTACACGGGTTCTTTGTTCTATGAACTTGTGATACTTCTTGTTGATGGAGTTTCAGAGTTGCCCATGACTGCTGAAAGACTTTAAGTTTCCTGTAAACAGAAGGATTTGCGCTATTACCCAGCTTGGCCATATGCCATTCCAGCCACTATTCTCAAAGTTCCCCTGTCCTTTGTTGAATCTCTCATTTGGACTTGTCTTACTTACTATGTCATTGGATACAGCCCGCAATTCTGAAGGTCAGTTTAATTCACCTCATAAAACAATAATATATAAATTATAATGCTACATCTCACCAATTTTTGTAACATCTCTCAAAGTTTTTTTTGCGTTTGTAGGTTCTTGTACCAGTTCATTCTGCTTCTGCTGCTCATTTCACATCATTATATATGTTCCAATTTCTGGCATCCTTCTTTCGGATTGCGGTTGCCTCTATCACAGCCCGTAGTTTCGCAGTATTACTACTCTTATTGTTTTCAAACTGGTGTCCCTTGCATTATTTTATATTTTATTTCAGATTAATAAGGTAATAGAAAAGGCTTATGTGGTATTATTATTATTATTATTTCTCCTGCTGCAGCCTCCTTGCTAGTGTGGTTGAAATAGGGTTTCTGGGCTTGCCCTATGGCATATGAGAAATAGGCATTTCTAGTAATGAATTTCTTGCTTCTCGGCGCAAACGGTGAGTATTCATAGAAAAATGTTGTTTGATATTCTTTGATATCTAGGTGGTTTAGAATAAAGACCCTTTTGTATGTATGAAGTCCCCTTATGTGGATTATGGGTGGGCAATATTTCTCGAACAAAACCACGTAGCTTAGTTCGGTTTGGTTCATTGAACTGATCGGTTTTATTTGGATCACTTTGATTTGGCTCTTCAAAAATAAATCAAACCTCTAAAACTAAGTTTTCGGTTTACCATATATGGTAGTGGTCAGGAGTGGTTCAGAAAACCGATCAAGCTAAAATCCTGAACCAAACTTGATTTTGTCCATCCATAGCAGAGTTAATATAGACTACATTGTGTCACGGGACAAGTTTTGTTGTGTAGCAACCCGTGCGGCACTTAGACGATTTCTAGTACAAAAGTCGCTAAATAAGTCTAGAATACTTTTCAAACTAGCCAAGCGAAGATGCTTGCGACAATACTAGAGAAAAGCAAGAGATAACTGCAGATGGTTGAACGTTAAAAAATTATACTAGTTAGACCCTCTCTTCTCAATGTCAAACAAACAACAATCTTTCTTCCAATCTCAGGAAAACTCTCATTGCTTCCTTTGGAGAGGCAAAACCTGTCTTTCTCACGATACGTTCAGCTAAGATACATGGACTCCTATATCAGTGCTGAATTTGGCACCGAATTTGACACAATTACTATAAAGACATACACATTTTCCAGCGAAATGGCGTGCAGAATTGCAGTAGCGGGCATACTAACATCAACTAGAGAAAAATCCACACAGCTTACACATACTCAAGCATATATGTGGGCATGCATGAATTTATGTCTCCATGCCATGAGATACATATCAAACGCAAACTAATCAATTAAACAACTTATTCTTAGAGCATCATTTGAAAAAAAACATAAACAACCAACCAAGCCGAAATTATTACTTTTAAATTTTTACAAAGAAAGAGAAAATATATGTAGCATTCCCAAGTTGAGAATGCTACATATATGGAAATTAGGTTTTCATTGAGAATTACGGGTGGCCTATAACCCTTATTTAGAAAGGGGTACTAATTAAATAGAGGTTATTTATGAGATCATTTTGGAAAAGGGTTATTTTTCCTTATTGAATAGGGTTTCTTAAGATCCCCTATAAATACATACTTTTCCCCCTTCCATAACCCTAAGTTCACAACGTTTATTCTTCTTCTCTGCTGCTCTTTACGCTCTTACCCAAATCTTAGGATTCAAACCTTTGTTTAGGAGAGAATCAAGCGACGGGTAAGTTATTCTCCATGTTCTCAACAGATTTCTAATCACTCTATCTAACTAGGGTTTATATTGGCACGATTCTAATGGTTGTAGATCATGATGCATGGTTTAGAATATATTTAGACTTTGCTTAGGGTTTTGATTTAGTATGAGTTTAGTTAATCAATCCTTGACGTATTAAGCACAGGATAATTCTGGACAGCATGAGGATCTCGAATTTTAAAGCTATATTTTCTGAACGAATTTTCTTATAAAATTTATATTTCTGGAAACTAGACATGTAGGGCTTCTTGATTAAATTTTATTTCATTAAATTCAACTTCGTTTTCAATTTTATACGTATTTTGGAAATAGAAACCACTGCACTGGAAATCCACGATTCCAGTATTGTGATCAGATTCACAAGACTATTTGTACCACCAAATGAACTCAAAAAATTATGAAAGTTTGTATGTAGGTTAATATATGTGTCTAGGATTCCCAGTTTTAATTTTATAATTTTCTGATTAGTATTGTATTTTATAAAAACCACGGACCCCGTCCTGTTTGGTTTAGATTATGTGAAAACAGTTTCGAATTTGCCGAGAAGTAAATAGTTTTTAAAATGTTTTTGATATCGGATTCTCTTGTAAATTTTACATGGGGTACTCATGGATGTCCAGAATGGTTCCATAGGATTTTATATCATTCTGAGACTTGGATTAAGAGTTAAAATTCCGAGAATCAGACCTGTACGGGTATGAATTAGACAATCAAATTCTTAGAATAAGTTATTGATTGTCATATCTTGTATTTGTTTAAGGTTTTGAAGGTGTTTGAGGCTCTTAGAAGCTTAGAGGTGTGTTAATCCAAGTTCATTTGTCGAGGTAAGTAACTTCATTCCTAATGTACTGGATATGTATAAGTATTTTGATATTATTATTATAAGTATAAATGTTTTGATACTACTTAAAGGATTACTAATTTTGATAACAAAATTAGCTTTATGTAAATGTTTTCAAACCATTCTTTTTAACAAAGTATTTTATAAATGCTTTTTAATATGTAAATGATTTTATGACATGACAACCTTTTATGATGTTATCTTTAAAATGTTATGCAAGCCTATATTATTGATATGAACTTTTATAAATCTGATACGAATGTTTTGTACCCATGTATGATTTCGATTATTGATGATTGTATGAGATTCCTAATGTTTTGGCTCATTGTCCATAGTTATTCTGATTCTGATTCTGATCGTAATATACGATATATCTGTCTGGACCAGTACTGGGTTTCTGTTCTGAATGTGCACACGATATTCTGATTTTGTTTCTGGCCGGGTCACCGGGACTATAGGTGACACTATGTGACAAGAGCTAACCTATTTGTTTTCTGTATACGTATTACATGATTTGCTTCGTAAGTAAATATGCTTTTGAATATTCTGAATTATTAAGAATTTATCTTATGTTATTGTGATATATCGTTTTATGAAAATTATGGATTATGATATATGCTTTAAACAAAAGAAGGCTTGCAATATTTTTTGGTATCGATAGGCCTAGTGTGTTAGGAATGGTTTTACTTACCGAGTTGACGGCTCACCCCTCGTCATTACTTTTTTGCAGATTAAGTTTCTTTTGAGAGGTGCACTTAGCTTTGGAGTTAGTGATTTCCAGTTTCCGTTTGCTATTGAATAAGTGGAGGATAGACTTGTGTTACTATTTAGTTACTTTTATTATGAACGTGTAATTTGGAGTTTGAGACTTTTGTTATTATTTTTATATGTCCTCGAGAGAGATTATTTAGTATTTGACGTTTGGATTTATGGATTTATTTGAATAAGAATTGGAGGAATTTCAGTTTGAAACTTATGAGTAAAGATTAATGATTTGTGAGTAACCTCCTTCTTCACGTGCTCCGCACGTGTTAGATTTGGGGTGTTACAGCTTACACATACTCAAGCATATATGTGGGCATGCATGAGTTTATGTCTCCATGCCATGAGATACATATCAAACGCAAACTAATCAATTAAACAACTTATTCTTAGAGCATCATTTGAAAAAAAACATAAACAACCAACCAAGCCGAAATTATTACTTTTAAATTTTTACAAAGAAAGAGAAAATATATGTAGCATTCCCAAGTTGACTTGGTCGTATATTCATATTGATTATTTTCTAATGTGCTTTGGAATATTAAAATTTGAAAACTAATTAATGAAAGAGTTATGATATGATATTAAATTTTAGAATCATGAAATGAGTCCATATGGAAATGTTAGGTGTTTTTACTTTTTGTTTGGCAGTTAAATATGTTGCATAGGACAAACGGCTCAGGGAAAGGAACCTTCTGTGGAATAGAATATGTTGCATAAGACAAACAGCTCAGGCCAAGGAACCTTCTGTGGAATAGACTTGCATTTGTCCACAAAGAAGGAAAACTGGAGAAGGAACAACCTTGAAATTAGTTCATAAAGATCCAAAATTTGAATAAAATCACGCCTGTCAATATCAAAGCTCAAACAAGAAAATATGGACAACATCAAAAGTATAATATGCTCACATTTCTCTTGTCATTTGATTAAACATTTATATTTGGTAATGACCGAGGCCGGTCAAGTTTCAAATTAAGAAGAAAAAGAAGAAAGAAAAAGATGTCGTTGAATTTACAACTCTCAAAGCTAGGTGAAGCTCACATACAAAGGCAAGCCAAGGAAAATAGGAAATTGCCTTCTCACTTGTACAAATGAGTATCCGTTCTCTTTATTTTCCATCCATGTTTCTTTTTTTCATCACATTGTTGCAAGTTGCAGCCTTTGAAGAGGGAGATCTTGCTGCCCTTCAGGCCTTTAAGTCAATGATTTCTCATGACCCTCAAGGGATCCTGAACTCATGGAATGATTCTCGCCATTTCTGCGAATGGGAGGGCATTACATGTGGTCGCAGGCACAGAAGAGTCACAGCCCTAGACCTGAGGTCAAAAGCCTTAAGTGGCTTACTGTCACCTCGAATTGGCAACCTCAGCTTCCTAAAAGAGATCAATCTTATGAATAACACTATCCAAGGTGAAATCCCTCTTGAATTTGGGCGTCTGCACAGGTTAGAAACTCTGCTTCTCTCATATAACTCCCTCGTCGGGAAAATTCCAGCCAACTTATCTTATTGTTCCAGGCTCACAGTACTATTCTTAGGAAACAACAAGCTAGTAGGAAGTATTCCATTTGAGTTTGTCTCTCTATACAGACTCAAACAACTAGCTTTACCCATGAATAATTTGACCGGAGGCATCCCACCTTTTCTCGGGAATCTAACATCCCTGGAAGTTGTGTCTCTAGATGGGAATCCTTTTGGAGGAAATATTCCAGATTCATTAGGTCAATTGAAAGAGTTGAAAACTCTTGGAATTGGCGGAAACAACCTCTCCGGTACAATCCCTCCTTCCATTTACAATCTTTCCTTCCTTGTCATTTTCTCGGTGTCTGAAAATCAAATGCATGGAAGTCTTCCACCAAGTTTAGGTCTTTATTTTCCTAATCTCAAACTCTTTCAAACCAACGAAAACTTCTTCAGCGGATCCATTCCAATATCACTATCCAATGCTTCCAAACTCGAATATGTTGAAATTGCGAGTAACAGTTTTTTCGGAAAACTTTCAGTCAATTTTGGAGGCATGAAAAATCTTTCATACCTAATTTTAGAATATAATAATTTAGGAAGCGGGGAAAGTGATGAGATGGGGTTTATGAATTCTTTGGCCAACTGTAGCAAATTGCAAGTTCTCAGTTTAGGCGGAAATCAATTTAGAGGAGCATTACCACATTCAATCGCTAATCTATCAAGTCAACTTCAAATTTTGGTCCTTGGGACTAATCAGTTATATGGAAGCATCCCTTCAGGAATAGGTAACCTTGTTAACTTATATTCATTACAGACTGAGGAAAACCAATTCACAGGCTCAATTCCTAAAGAAATGGGTAAGCTTCTGAACTTGCAGGGCTTGGATTTTGGTGGCAACCATTTTTCAGGGGAAATTCCTTCCACTCTAGGAAATCTGTCATCATTATATGAAATTTTCTTAGGCGATAACAATTTATCAGGAGTCATCCCTTCTAGTCTAGGAAATTTGGAACGATTGGCAATTTTAGAAATGTTCGCAAATGAACTCAGTGGAACTATCCCAGAAGACATTTTCAATATATCCTCTCTTTCAGTTTCACTGGATTTAGCCGAAAACCACTTCGTTGGATCTATACCTCCAAGGATCGGTAATCTGAAGGCTTTGAGGTGTTTTGATGTGTCTAATAATGACTTATCAGGTGAAATTCCAAGTGAACTTGGTCTTTGCTCTAGTCTTGAAGATATTTATTTGGCAGAAAACTTCTTCAACGGATTCATTCCTTCATTTTTTAGAACTTCAAGAGGTATTCGAAAGGTCGATCTTTCGCGAAATAATTTTTTTGGTCAAATTCCAATATTCCTCGAGGCTCTTTCTTTGGAATATCTTAACTTATCCTTCAATGATTTTGAGGGGAGGCTACCAACAAGGGGAATTTTTGCAAATGCAAGTGCAATATCAGTTGTAGGTTGTAATAGACTTTGTGGGGGCATACATGAATTGCAATTACCCAAATGCCCCGAGCACGAATCAAGCAGTCAGAAGATTTCCCAAAGACTAAAGATAATAATCTCAACTGCAAGTGCCTTTTTAGGATTAGTCATGGTGTCATTTTTCATTTTCTATTGGCACAAAAGGAGGAGGGGACCTTCCAGGCAGCCTTCAAGACTATTGACAAGAAAAACACTACTAAGGATCTCTTACAAAAGCCTCCTCAAAGCAACTGATGGGTTTTCTTCAACACAATTAATTGGAGTGGGTAGCTTTGGCTCTGTGTATAAGGGAGTATTTGATGAAGATAGAATTGTTGTTGCAATCAAAGTGATTAACCTTCAACGCCAAGGAGCTTCTCAGAGTTTCAAGGCTGAATGCAAAGCCTTGAAAAATATCCGTCATAGAAATCTTGTCAAGGTCATAACTTCATGCTCAAGTATTGATTTTCAAGGTAATGACTTTAAAGCTATTGTTTATGAGTACATGCCAAATGGGAGTCTTGAAAAATGGTTGCATCCAGAAGCAGTTGCACAAAGAGATGAAGAAATTGGAATTCAGAAACTCACCCTTCTTCAGAGAATAAGCATTGCAATTGATGTGGCATCTGCACTAGACTATCTTCATTGCCACTGCCAAGAACCAATTCTCCATTGTGATCTGAAGCCAAGCAATATCCTTCTCGACAATGACTTGTCTGCTCACATTGGTGATTTCGGACTAGCTAGATTTCATCAAGAAGTCTCAAATCCAACTTTAAATAGCTCTGTTGGAGTAAGGGGAACAATTGGCTATGCAGCCCCAGGTCATAACTTAAATTCTAATATATAATTTACTTTCTTTTTAATTTTTTAATTTCTTTTCACAACTTCTAACTTCTTAGAAATATTTATGTTTTTTTAATGGTAGAGTATGGCCTTGGAAGTGGGGTGTCAACAAATGGAGATGTTTATAGCTATGGAATATTGTTGTTGGAAATGGTGACAACAAAAAAACCCACGGATGTTATGTTTGAGGGAGACTTGAATCTTCATAGATTTGCAAGAATGGCCTTGCCTGATCATGTGGTGTACATTGTGGATCCAATACTTCTAAATGATGGTGAAATTTTGGCTAGTACTGATAACCATAGGCAAAGGCGAACAAGAATCAACAGCAGATTAGCCTGTGTCAATTCTATGGTCAGAATTGGAGTTGCTTGTTCAATGGAGTCACCACAAGATCGAATGAACATAACTAATGTTGTCCATGAGCTACAATCAGTCAAGAACATTCTCCTTAAACATGAAAATGTGCTGAACAAGCAAATGGATAACTAGATAATATAATATTCTCTTGTAGCTTTTGCCCCAAGTGATATAAATTTACATTGTATATTGTGAGATAAATAAAAGGCTCATTACTTTGTTTTATGTTTTTTTATAGTCATATTCTTATGAATCACAAGGCAACAAAGTTGAAAACTCCATCAAATGGAAGGAAGTGAAATTTGATCTTAGACAGGGAAAACATGGCTGTCGAAGGGAATAACAATTTTATCACAATTGTATAATTCGATAGGTTTATAATAAAAATTTTGGCTGTACGGAGTATTCCAATTAGAGGCTGCAATATGATGAACTTTTGTTGTTCGCGTTGATTTTGAGCTTGATTAGTTTATTGTAATATCCGTTTGATCTTCGTTTGGCGTAGGAACTGTTGGGAACTAGGCAGACCAAACTACCCTTGCTTGGATCATTGAACATATTTTGCCAGTGGTTGATAAAAGAGAAACTTCTCAGGCCTACTGTTTGATGAAAATCCAAAACTATTTGATGAAATGCCTCAATGAATGAATATTGGGCCTGATAGAGGCAATAACATTCTAGCAACCTATGCACTTTTGTGAATTTCGACTACATATGTATTCAAACTGTGTCAAATTAAAAAAAAAAAGTTTCGGATTTTTTTCCCTTTGGTCTATGAATGTGATGATAAAACAACGTAGAAACAGTACTAATAAGCCAATTCGGACTCCCTCTTTAGAAAATTAGTACAAGCTTAATGTAGATGTGGATGTTAGTGCCTAAAAGAACTTGGCAGGTCTAAGGGCAGTTGTTACAAATTCCGGCTTTAATGGTGATGTTGAGCTTGCAGAGGCAGAAGCAATAATCTTTGAAGCCCAAGTTGCTATTGCCTTTGAAAATGTTGTAAATTTGGTAAAGGGCAATGAAAGCAGCCCTAAAGAGATCTTTTAGGCAGTTTTAGAAATTACAGAGGAGATGATATCATCGTAATTGTTCAGCTCATAGAAGAGTTAAATTGTGTTCAACGATTTGCTGCAATATTGATCAAGAATATAAATTCTAATTCTACGCTATATATGCTGCAACATTACACCCTCTCTAAAAAAAAAAATTCACCTTTTGAGAAAGTTCAACTTTCCTATACAATATGCAAAAATAATTGCGAGAACAAGAGGATAGATAATAAGAACAGTAGCTGTAATCGGCAAGCGATCATGGTGAAACCCAAAGTAATCTTCTAAGAAGGAAGACAATGTTCTTGTTTCACCAAATAAAGTAATTTCCTCGTCAATATATATCTCCATATTGTGAAGTAATCGTACCATTTAGTGCCCAAGAGGTAGGCATCATATAATACAGCCAAATCCACTAGTTGGGAACTTTCTGCAGGAAACTTATTATCAAAATTAATATTCAAAACATTTTGCTAATACACACACAGACACACGCACACACATTGATACACAGAAATGTTAACATAGTGTCTATGGTAGACTTTAGAGGCTTACCGGTCCAAGAATCAAAATCCAGAAAAGTGGTTGATTAATGTGTAGAAAACTTCGGATAGAATTGAAGCAATCATGAAATTTGGTGTCAATGACACTAGTAGCATTCCCAGATAATTGTAAAGCATCATTGTACAGAACATCGCATAGAAATTCCAAAGAACTTTATATGCTGAACCATAATATCCGATCATTGGATAACCGACGATCACATATGCCAGTGCTTGAATAAGTAAAAAAGGAATCTCATCTGTCACCTACAAAATCAGTATGCATATCTAAATAAGAAAAATTATCACTTAAGCAGTTGTGCTGATGATCTTTAGTCAGTCAAAAGTAATTTTAGGTTCATTTTAGAAGACAATACATAAATTTGTGCACCAAAAAGTCCCCAATTCACCGCTGATGTGTAGACAAACCATTGCATGTTATCACTAAATATAGGAAGCCAAATGACCATCTAAGGTCAGATAGAGTAGCTAGAAGTCAAAGCTTAACCTGTTGATCGAAAGTGCTCAACAAACCTTGACAAGGAGCAAGGTCTAATATAAAATATTTAAAAAACCAAGGTTTATTTAGCTAGCTATTCGAGTTCAAATTCTGAGGGAGATGGGGATTAATAAACTGATTTGAGTCTGATCCACCTGTCTACCATTCAAAAAAAAAGAAAAAAAGGTTCAGCCACGGTGATGGCTCATTATCAATACCAAGTGTACCGACTGACGTTTCATGTTGCTAGTTTTACGTTCTGTGTTACAAGTCACTCCAAATTACTTATTGTTGCACATTCAGTGAGTAAAAGCAGAATGAAATTTCCACGCATAAATGCTTTTATTCATTTATTAGTTTATTGGTTGTGTCTGCAGAGTTGATTTGAAATTTCCTACAGTAGAAGTGAGATAAAAAATATTTTATGCGTGGAAGCATAATGTGAGTTATATAGTTCATGGAAAGCCTCTGCCCACACTATGGAATGCTTGTAAAAGCACAATTCCGGTGAGTACCTTCAAAATGTAATTGATTAATTTTAGACTTCAAAATTAATACCAATGGATATGAAAAAAGAGTTGATTGTACACAATTTAGACGCTCTTTATACTCAAATGTATTCATATTTTAGATGCTATTATCGCAATATTCCAATATAATGGACACCTTCATGTTTTACTTCCAAACTCGAGGGTTCGAATCACTCCTGTATGTATCGTGAAAATTGATTCTCTTTCACAATACAACATTCATATTTGACGCAAAATAACTGAAACAGTGGAGTGTAAGCTTTAATGCATAGCATCAAATTTGGATTTTAAATTATTGGAATGTTTTTGAATATTTTATTCATGATTAAATGTCAGAAATTTTCGATGCTGACTAAAAATATCAAATCCTTAAATTAGTAGACACAAAGCCCAAGTTGCAATCTAGTGTTAAACAATTAATAATTACATATAGTTATATCACGTCAATTAATAGTTCTGTTTTTTGTTTTTAAATAGTATTATCGCAACCAAATCTTTTTCCACACATGTGACTTATATCATCTCAAAATTTTTTTACCAATCAATCAATTAACTAAGCATTTAAACTAATTTATCTCTGTTTATATTTGTCATTTTGCAGGTCATTTACGCACGGCAATTTTTTCTGTAGGACTTTGCAAGTCAAGATAAGCATCATTGATGATGTTGGTGGTGTAATAAAACCTGGAAGGCAGAGCATGTAAACTATATTTAACTAAAATTTAATTTGCTTATTACACTAAAGAAAAATAAAAGAAAAAGTTTAGGGGTGGTCACGGTTTGGTTTTCTTTAAATCATAATTGAATTGAATTAAATAAAAATACATAACCTATTGGCATATGTCCGTTTAGTCTTTGTGGGCCTTTATTTAGAAGTGATTTTTTCCCCCTCAATTTTCAGTTTTAGGTTCAATAGAGTTAAACCAAAAATCAAACTGAAAAATTTAGTTTTATTAAAAATTGAATTATTTTTTTTCAATAGAGTTCATTTTTTCTCTATTTTAAAAATGAAACGAAATCGAACAGAAGCAGCAGTTCGATTCGATTTTTTAGTTCCCAAATTTTTTGCCCACCCCTACCAAAAGCAAAACAGATAACACACTTTAATTTGTTTTTTAGACTTGATTGTAATAAATCTTTTAACAGGTTTGGCTTGGGTACTTATGGTAGTTTTTCCAGTAAAATGTTAATTATCAGTTTATTTTATTTTTTATATTTTGAGATCAGCGGCTATATTTCACGCCAATGAAACATTAAGTATCAGCATTTAGACTTGATTGTACACCAGCATTTATATATATTTCTTAAATTTCTTGTAATACATCTCAATTGTTCTACGACTTTCTCAAGCTTTCTCTTACGTGCATGCTCAAATCATTAAGGATTCAGGATTGAAATCTATAACCTGATTGCAGGACCATTTTCTATTGCGAATAAATTTTATTGATACCGTATTTGGGGTTAAGTATTATATACAACATAATAAAAAAAAAAAAATTTTGACACTGTATTTGGCAGTGTAGAGTCTGATCTGTTCTTGATAACTTAACAAGATCAAAACTCTGCCCAGGGATCTTTACAAGATCAATTCAAGTTTGCACATACTTGATTGAGCAAATCAGATCAATTCAATAACACGAACAGATTATAAAAGAGACTTTCAAAATGAACCAAAGAATGAATTAAGAGTAGATTACAAGTCAAATCACAATAAACACACAGATATACGTTGTTCAGTCTTTTGCATGACCTACATATACGGGTGAATCCATCAGGCAGGCTTTCATTAATGATTCAAGGATTGAATTACAGAGCTATATTACTGAGATTACAGAGAATAAGATTATTCTCTCTCTCGCTTCAGTTTCTCTCTGTATCTCTCTCGAATTTTCTATCAAACACACTGAAAGCTCAGCTTATAAACCCAAAATGCACAGATGCTTGACACGTATCCAAGAGGTCGTTATAACGAACTCGGCTTCGCTTAAGTGATCACGTGCTTACTAGCGTGACTGCTTCGATTCTGTGAAGACCAAAACGCTCCCAGTTGACGCCCTTTAAGCAAGGCATTAAGTGATCATGTGCCCCTCACGTGTCTTCATTAATCGATTATAAAAGCTGAAACGCTGCCGTTTTGACTTTTAGGTGTTTATATTCGGTACATACTATTGCTCTCGGATTGTAGTTGAAGTGGTCAGGGCACCGCCCGGTCAAGTCAGAAGCTATGGTTCGAGGCCTTTCGGTCTCCGTTGAATCTAAATCCAATAAAAAATACATCAGGATGACCCTCTCGATTGGTTTTCCAGTATGTGGAAAAACTTCCCTTTTGAAGGCTCTTTCTGGAAACTTAAACAAATCTCTAAAGGTATCAAAAATATATTCATATGACGCTTATGATTTTCACACACTAAAGAGACATATTATTATTATTTTTTAATTTTAGCCTTTAGAATCAGTAAATGAAGTTGTAAAATCATAAAACAGATCAGTCTACAACATAGTTGAGATGTCATAACCCATCACTTTTTTTGGGCTAAATCTCAAATATTTCATAAGAAATTAAAATAAATAATTAAAAACAAGAATTCCCAGTCACTGTTGTAGTTTTGGTCCATCTTAATTCTTTCAATAGGCCACATGGGAGGTTTATTATAATGGATACAAACTAGAAGAATTTGTCCCCCCAAAAAACATCTGGATATGTAAGCCAATATAATCTGCACATTCCTGGGATGACTGTGAGAGAAACATTTGATTTTTCTGCTCGTTTTCAAGGTGTAGGAAATCGAGCAGGTACATTATATCTTGCACACGCGGCATCATGATAATTAATTTGATGGCTGCTGATATTCATCAATTTTTTTTACTGTATTAACAAATGAATGTTTGTCTCTACGCGTGAAGAAATCATGTTGGAATTGATTAAAAGTGAGAAAGATATAAATACGTATATGAAGGTATGTTTTAAGTGTTGTGCTTCTGCTTAATTTTGACATAGCAATATGTAAAGTGTCTAGTACTTTCACTTGACAGCTTCTCATTGATTCCATTTCACAACAATTATAGATTAACAGCCACAATGCAACAAATCCCAAACAGATCCTAAACCTAAGATTAGTAGTAATATGCAGAGCATGTGTTTGTTTTTCACAGGAAATTTCTGTTTAAGGACTGAATGAAACTCTTCAAACAGATTATATTTTAAAGGTAATTTTCATAAATAGAGTGCATATTTTTTTTCCTTATCACATATATCAATTTTTTTTTTCAATTTTTTATTAATATAAATATATATTTTTCAGATCCTTGGAGTTGATTTTCCTGCTTACACATTATTAGTTGGAGATGCAATGAGAGGAGGCATTTATGGAGGGCAGAAAGAAAGATTGACTACAGGTCACAAAAATAATATTGGAGAAATTGATCTATATTGCAAATTATTTATTGCTTCAAGTACTTGTCCTCAAACTATTACAAAAATTTAAATTTTGCAGGGAAGATGATAGTAGGGGCCGATAAAAGCATTGTTCACGGATGAAATAACAAATGGCTTGGACATTTCCGCCTCATTTCAGATTGTAACTTGTCTTAAACATTTTGCACATATCACTGATGTATTTTAAGCCTTTGATAAGGCAAGTAAAGCAGATTTCCATTGTGAAACTGAGATGCTACTCTGGTCTATGTATGACAACATACTGTTTGGTAGTTCCGAGTAACAGCATTTGTACAAACACGGTTGATAACAGATCATTGGATTTTCAACTTAAACGCAAGGACGTAATTTGTCAAACTCTTTAATCTTGATTGTAGTTGATGTTGGAATAAAAATATTTTTACAGCGGAAAAATTTAGATCGTAATTCTGATAGGTCCCAGTCAGAATTACACTTATACAATTCATATGATTCCCTTTGAGTGAGAATAAACCGTAAGATAATATTTAAATAATTTGGTGACTGTCTTATTTTTGAACTCCAAAGCTTATTTATATATTTAATCACAACCCACTACTATGATTTACAGCCGAAAATAGAGGTTTCTAGTGCGTCCACTAAGCAAATAACAAAATACAAAACAAATGCAACAATCTAGCTATTAACCTGTTCAGCAAAACGAGTAACACAAGATAATTTAAATGCAACAACTAAACAAACTATGAATCCTCCAACGTCTACTTTAAGGGGATACTATGCAAATTATCCACTAGTGAATATTGCTCTGATTCCTACTCCCTTGCATGCATGAGTTTCACGTCCTGCATGCCCAAATCACACGTCTAGACCTCATCCTTGATACTTGGAATTTGGTTTTGTCACCTTCGTTGTCCTGCGTGGCTCTCCAACCTCATCAAATTCTCATACAATATATATAATTACTATAATCTAGAAATCGTACCTTTGCATTTTCGTAGAATAAATTTAGGCTTCCAAATCAGGATTTGTCACCACCAATTCTGTTAGATTACGATTTGTCCCCACCAATTCTGTTAGATTACGATTCGTCACCAACAATCTTTCAGATTATGACTCAAGTTTGATCTGCACTTGACGTTTAAGTGTCTTTGTCACTATTGAAAGCAACTAGTAAGAGAAAAATTTTCCTCTCAAACTGATCTATATGGCTACCGTATCTCTTTTTGTGGAGAATACAAACATTTTTATATCTCTATTTGGTGGAAACCCTAGGCTCCTTATTTATCTTTTTTTTTAATTCTATTAAATCACATTGGATTTAAATTAAAAAAGATAAAACCAAAAGTAGCGCAGCTTATTATAGGGGCTGCCTTGTAAACTAACACAAAGCCCCTTACACACAAGCATATTAAATAAAGTCCCCCACTAAATAATACATTTAGGCTTTAACCCAAATAGACAGTTATTTTGCTTATTAACCCAATAGTGGTGTAGTTAATTAAATGAGCAAACCAGAGGATTATATCGGTACATACAATACTGGCTATAATAATTAGATAATAATTAGGCCTGTAATTAAACTAACCCAATTATTTAATCCAAATCTACTCTACTAAAAGAATGAAATTAACCTCCATAATTGTATGCTATCTAGGATAATATTCTCAAATAATAATTCAACCCATACCACATTAATTTTTTTACTGAACAATACTTTGTACTACACAACTAATTAAATTGATATCTCAATTGTCTAATCAATTTAATTACATTTTGCTCCTTAACACTTATTGATTTTCTCTAATGATCATTTTCAACATACTAATTATGTTGACACACTCTGGCCAAAAAATTGTATGATTAAGTACTGAAAACCTGTCCAGAGATGTATTGTACAAATTATATATTGTTAATCTATAATCTCACTGCTTACAATCACTTCTGTTAACATGTATATGTTCATTAATATTGATTTTGATGATAATAAACTTTAATTATTTTTTATTAAAATGTTCATTAAAATTGTTTTTGATTAAAATGTGCCAGCCTTAAAAAAGCCCGACCTGACCCTAACCCGCGGGTCGGACCCAACCTGACTAAAAAATATAAATAGTCGGACTTTTTTTTGGGTCAGGCCTTTAATTTTAGTGATTCAAGCCCGAGCCTGACCCGACCAATTGCCATCCTTAAATTCCAGTAAACTTGACTGGGAAAAATATATCAGCAAAATCCAAAAGTTTGAAGCCTAATCCAATCATTAACAGTGCTTCATTGTACCAAGAATGTTGATGGCAAAGAAAAAACCAGGAGATGATTTAAAAAATAAAAAAAAATGATTATACAGTGAATATATATATATATATATATATATATATATATATATATATATATATATATAGAGAGAGAGAGAGAGAGAGAGAGAGAAAGTTTGGACGCCATGAAACTATTGAGTCACAAGCATGGTTGGTGGAGTGGGACCTCCTTGACATGCGGGGAACAACATTATTGGATGCATCAACTGCTTTATAGACTTTTGGAAATCTTCACGTAAGTGGGTCCTTGAGCTTTGGCAGAAAGACTTCACGCGGACAGACGCTTTAAGAGGCAAAAGTTATACCTTTTGAAAACATGGCACATGTGCGGCCACACTTGTGTCTCGAAAGACGTTTTCAAAAGATATTCTTGTGATCTTCTTTATAGGATGGTTTTGTCTTCCTTTTGAACGCGGTAAAAAAAAAGGCTTTACAAAGAAAAGAAACGTTGGAAAATTATAAAGAGAATACAAGCGATAATTAAAGCGATAATTACAGAGAAAACAAAGAAATGGGAAATTACAAAGAAGATACAGAGATAAAAATACAATACAGAGAAACGATAATTACAAAAGGGAAAATTACTTTTTTTTTTTTAACAAATGGCTTTAAGAATGCTTTATTGGAGAAAATATTCCGAAGCAGTCATCTTCGTTATCATCGCCAAGGGAAATGAACGGCTCAGCATCACCAGAAGAACTTGAACCAAAACTCGCAACTGAAGGTTCTGATCTCGAGGCAAGGAGCTGTTGCATGACTTTAAAATATTCTTCTTCAGTTTTTGCACTGGCCAAGAGAGATTGGGCCTTCGTTCGTTGAGCGAGGAATGTGCTTTGGGCTTTAACATCTTGAATACTTGGAGTAAGGAGGCCTCTTGAGGAAAGCCAAGCTTGAACTGTGGCTTTTGAAAGTTTGGACTGTTCATCAAACTTAGACCACCATTTAACTTTAAAGGTTCTTTGTAAAATGAGCTGGGAATCTTGAGTGTGGTAATTGAAGTTCCACATCCAAACCTAAGGAAGAAAGAAATTTGTACAGAAGCAGAGAAAAGTAGGAAATCTTTTCTCGGACTCTGAAGGAACATAATGGGCTTTAAAAGTGTTTAAGCAATTTATGGCATTTGAGGTTAGAATGTTTGGGCTTGGCCCAAAATAGTTCCACCATTGTTGAAGCCAATTTGGGAGACTTTGGACGGTTATTTTTGAATTGAAGAAAAATAACCAAGAATGGGTCTTTTTTGGGTTTTGAATAAAAAAAGTATTAAACCAGACTTGTTGATAATCCCAATAGGAAAATAATAAGCAATGGTTTAAGCTTCTTTGAAAATTGGCGGGAAAGGTCTTTGGTTTGTGGAGATGGTCATTCCACTGCTTTGGGCTCAAAACTTTAAGAATGGTTGCCGTGGAATAGACAGGCTCAGAATGAGATTCACTGAGGAAGAAATGTTTGAATTTTACAGACTCAGTGAATTCTAAGATGTCTTGATAAAAAGACTGGGGTTTTGACAAATCCCATGGTTTGAAAAATCAGCCTTTCGGGAAAATCTTTAAGACCGCCTGAAAGGGATCAGAGTGATAAAAACCATCTTCCATTGTTAAAACATTTTGAAAATGGGTTTTATTAATCCAATCCGAAGATTTTTTAGAAAGCTTTGATTGAGAAACAATAATTTGGGAAGAGGAGCTTAACAATAATTTGGGAAGATGAGCTTTCTCCAAAAATAGCTTTAGAAGAAGAAGTTTTTGAAATTTCTTTAGAAACAATTTTCTCCTTTTCAAGAACTTTAGAAAGAGCTTTATTTTGAGAAAAACCTTGTAAGGCGAGCATAAGCTCAGGAGATTTAGAGATGGATTTCATCCATTCATTTACCTGTTCATGAGAGGTAATGGCTTTAGACTGGGCTTCTTGATGCTCTTGTTCTTCAACTATGTCAATCCAAGACTTGATTGGCATGGCTGAGGAAAGCAATTTTTCTTTAGGAGGGGTTGCAGGTGAGGTCTTTGAGGTGGTTATAAGTGGTTCAGGGTCTTTAAGAACGCCCTTCCCCTTATCTCGTCTTTTAGGCGGCATTATCTGTTTTGGAGAAATTCCCTAGTTAAAAAATCAGGGATAGAATTTGTATCTCCTTTAATAAATTCAATGTCAAAATAAAAAATACTTAAAATGGCTTGCCATCGTGCAAAAATCTGTTTTGATGCAATGTTTTGAACATCCTTTTCTAAAACGTGTTTTGCAGCTTTGCAGTCAATTCTAAGTAAGAATTTTTGATTTAACAGATCACTTTGAAATTTAGAAATGCATAAAACAATAGAAATAATTTCTTTTTTAATAGTAGAGTAATTTCTTTGACATTCATTCCAATGAGCAGAAACATACTATACTATTTGTTATTTATTATTCTCTTTTTACTTTAATATTCTTCCATATCCTAAGTCAGATGCATCAGTTTCAACAATCTTAGGTAAAGCAGGGTTTGCAAGAAATAAACATGGAATGTCTTTAACAGAACTTTTATGAGTCTAACAACTTTAGTGTGTTCATCAGTCCATGCAACATGATTCTTTTTTAATCTGTCATGCAAGGGTTTTGACAATCTGTTGATGTTAGGACAAAAATCAAGAACATAATTTAAACTACCTAGAAATCTTTGCAGTTGGGTTTTATCAAGAATTTTATCAGGAAATTTATCAGTAAATATAAGAGATCGCTCAATAGGTGTAATGGTTCCATTGGAAGTAATGACCAAGGAATCTGATCTTTGTTTGAAACACGAAAACTTTAGAACTAGAGATGGATAAACCAGCCTTTCTAGTGGCAAGGTAAAAAGTCTTTAGATATTTGAAATGTTGATCAATTGTCTGGGAAAAAATCAACACATCATCAATATAAACAATACAAAATTCAGAGAAAGGATTATAAATGTCATTCATAATTCTCTGAAATTCTGAAGGAGCATTCTTTAATCCGAATGGCATTACAGTCCATTCATACTGTCCAAAAGGAACAGTAAAAGCAGTTTTGTAACGGTCTTTTGGATGGATTTGAATTTGCCAAAATCCAGATTTCATATCAAATTTTGAAAAAATGAATGCAGCATGAAGTTTCTGGAGCAAATCCTTTTTATTGGGTATGGGATACCTAATCCATTTTAAAGCTTTATTAAGGGGTTTGTAATTTATGACTAGTCTGGGCGTCCCTCTTTCTATCTCAGAATTCTTATTGACATAGAAAGCAGCACAGGACCAGGGAGACCTAGACTTGACTATGAGACCTTTAGATTCTAAGTCTTTTATTTCATTTTTGCAATGTTGTTCCAATTCCATGTTCATTTGGATTGGACGAGCTTTGGTAGGAATTTGGTTTTCATTAAAAGAATTTTCATAAGGCAAATCAACCAAATGTTGTTTTCTGTTCCAAAAAGCAAATGGTAAATCCGCACATATTTCTTTTCCAATAAGGTCCTTAAATTCAGAGGTTTTTCTCTTTACAAATTCATTTTGTAATTGGTTTTCGATTCTTTGTAAATTCAAATCTTTTTTTAAACAAATCAGGTCATTTTGTTTTGATTTTAGAAGTGCATTGATTTGGTTATGATAAATAGAACAAGCTTTAACAATAGTTGACAGTATAGGGAGTAATGAGATTGATAAAGGGGATTCAAATCCTTTTTAGTTCTTCAAGCTTTTCTTTTGTTTCCTCATGAAACCTTCTTGGGACGATATCTTCTTTAATGCAACTGAAATCAGCACCAGTATCAAAAAGGGCAACGGTGTCGATTTCAAAATCTTTAGAAAAGATCAAGTTTATTTTAATCAAATATTTTCTCGTGGTGATTTGCTTTAAAACAAACAGAAAATCATTGGGTACAAATTCAATGTTTTCTAAACTTTGTTCTCCATTATCACCATTATCTTCTGAGTCTTTATCAGAATTATCTTGCAATTGCTTTTGTAAGAGGAGTTGGATAGTATCAAAATCATTTTTCTATTTTTCTTTTAAGTTTTTTATTTCTAGTTTGATATCTTTTATTTCTTTCTGAAGATCGTGGATATTAGGAGTCATTGTTTTCTTTGTTTTCTTTTTATTCAAAATTTCAGTAAGATCATAAGTATTCTTTTTAATCAATGGGGCTTTCAAAGTTTCTGTTCTATTTCATACTTCTAAGGTTTTTAGAAGCTTATCAAGGTATTCTTTTTGAAGAGTAGGGTCAGAAATGTGTTTGACTAATTCTAGAAAAGTTTCTTGATCTTTGGTCAAAACATTGATTTTCTTTAAACGAGATTCTATGTCAGAATCACTACTGCTTGATTCTGAAGTATCAGAATCCATCAATTCATCAACTTGTAGAGGATCATTATCTCCCGTCATGGAATACTCAGAGTTTGAAGACTCTACAAGCAAATAGGCAACTTTAGAAAGTATTTCTTCGTCAAGGTCAAGCTCATGGAGCTTTTTGCTTATCCTGCAAAATTTTGCAGTATGGCCTTTCTTTCCACATTTGTAACATGTGGCTTCTTTGTAATTAAACGGGGTTTTTTGTTTGGATCTAAAATCTTTCCTTTTAGAGAAATTGGGTTTCTTATAAGGCCTTGAAGGTTTCTTATAAGAAAGTTCTCTAAAATCGTGAAAAGGCTTTTTATGGCTTTTTGATTTGTAATGTTTCTTGTAAGGTTTTGAAGAACACTTACCATTACAATCTTTAGAGGTGGAACCTTTAAAGGGATCATAATTGAATTGCTTACAGAAACTGCCTAATTCTTGATTAGATTTTCTGAGCTCCCATTTTAGACGTTTCTGAAGTTTCAAGTCTTGACAAATCTTTAAACCTTTCTTATTAACAAAACTAACTAATTCATCATAGGTGAGTTCGTCATAAGGAATTCGGTTGTCATAAAGGGCTTTAATAGAATTTCTAACCTTCTCTCCTAATAGGGTAGGTAAACCTGTAAGGAATTTTTCCTTCCAAGTTACATGATTTGCATTATCCCTAAGGAAGAGCCTGGTAAAGAAAGTGGTTTTATAGCTTTGGAATTCGCTAAGTTTTCTACATCTCAAGTTGTGTAGTAACTCAGCATTTTTATCTCTAAGGTGCGAAGGATCACCTATGAAATGAAGGGATATAGTCAGAATCAAGGTAGCAACTGCATCCTGAATCGGACTATTGAATTCATCAAGAATGGGGGCTCCATTCTCATATGTTTGAATATAATTTAGGATATCTAATTGTTGCTGTTTAGTGAGAAGATGATCCCACCAACCTTTAAGCTGACCAGTAAAACCGGCAACGAGAATTTCTGCAATAGCTTTGTCAGAAGTTCCCGACTGAGTTTTATAAGCATTAGCTGCCATGGGCATTTGTTGCAACAATCCTAGGATGTTGTATTCAGACATACCATCAATGTTCCACTCATAGACAGAGGATGCATTAAAGCGTGATTGATTTAATGCACTTGGCCTGTTGTCTATGGCTAAGTCAGGTGGAGATTTGACAGTAGGTAGGGCTAATTCCCAATGAATTTTGTTGGCTTTAGAAACAAGTTGTTCTTTAAAGGCTTCTATATCAGAAGAGGCTATAGATATGTTGTCTTGTTCTAGTACACAAATTTTGCTGGATTGGGCACTATTAGGGGCAATTTGGATTTTTCTAGACGAAGAAGAAGAAGCTTCTATTCTATCTAGTTGTTCTCTTATGGCTTTAGCAAAATCTGATTTTGATTCTTGAATAAGCTTTTGACTAGTTTTCGAAACCTGAAAGGGTTTGAAAACATGCTCCTTAAGCTTTTTGTCAGAATCTGATTTTGATGTAATAGGAGAAACAGCTATGGTTGACTTTTGGAATTGGTTTTCTATCCTAGGTCAACTGTTTTCCTATTGTATTAAGATTGGCATTACATAAGTTATTCTGTTGAATAATGCTATCCAAATCTGTTTCTGGATCTTTTGGTTTATGGATTTTATAGGGTGAGGCTTTTATCAGAACAGGAGGTTCGCCATGATTAATGGTTAGACTCCTTAGTGGAGGATGTTCAGATTCTATAATCCTATCACTATCAGAAAGATTCCATTAAGTGATTTTCTTTCTAACAGTAATGGGATTTGATTCTTTAAAAGGATAAGTAATTTGGTTATCCGAAGCATACATCTCAAACCAATCAAAAAACAATATGTGGACTTTATGCAGATTTACAAACTCATAAAAAGTTTCTTGAATTTCTTTTCTTTGTTTTAGAAAATTTTTAAAAAACCAAAGTCTTTTTTCCTTATTAGTGTCAGAATAAAAATCATTGTGAAGAAGAGTTTTATTTAATTCAAAATCTTTTTCTATGACACTAATTACATTTTCTATGACAGCAGAAAATGTCGGAGAAGTTGGAGGAGAAGGTTCCTTCTCTTCCTTTCTTTGTTCATGTTGACTGCTAGTGTAGATTGGGTGTGGAATGCTAGTGGTATAGTCAACAGAGTGAATAGAGGAACTAGGTATATCCGATGTGGAAAACCTAGGTTGACTCTTTACTGGTTGGAAAGGGAGATTTATAACTGAAGGAATTTTTGAGAATTTCCTTTCTAATGAAGGAATACTTGAGCATGAATCTTTATCAGAGAATCTAGATGAAGTAGATCTCCTAAAAGATAATTTGACTTTACCATCTGAATACTGAGTCACATTTTGTAACTCTGTATTAGGCTCAAGTTGTTTTGGAATCACTGGTGCAGTGGCTCCTTCAAGAATCCATTCATCTGGCAGATTGACATCTTTCCATTGGATTGGTTTTGGGATAACAGTGTTGGCTTTAGACAGGTCAGTCTGCAAGAGAAGAGTCTCATCTCTTTTTGACTGAAATTTATGCTGCGTACTAAACGCAGAAATCATTGCTTTGTACGAAATTTTAAAAATTAAGGCGACTGGGACAGATCCCTTAATCATGTGATAATTATGGGTCTTGATTTGCAAGATCATGCTTTTTAGAATGTTTTTGTCTTTTAGAGAAATTGTTATATTCGGGTAACAGTTAAATGAGATGGGACCTTTACAAAGACTTAATTCTATACTACTTAGTAAAGAATCATCAAAAGAGATGAATCGCCCATCTCTTAGGACAGCAAGAATAGAGGTATCAAGACCTTCTTTGGTTAAGGGTTTTATACCAACTTGTATTAAGCCGATGTGAATATAATTAAAATTCTTATCTTTTAATTTCTTTAAAGAGTGTTATGTAAATAGGTGAATAGTTTCAAATGGCTTTGAAAGGGTTATGTCACGTTCTTCAGTTTTTATGACATAATCATTCTTTAAAAAATCAAGCTTTTTTTGTTTTGTAGATCATTTCTTTAGAGATCTTTGGTAATTCCCAATTATCAATTGCTTTATTAAAGTCTTCAATTACAAATTCTTCTGAATTTATCATATTCTTAGAATCACTAGTCTTCCCGGAAGAAGAGCTAGAGAATGATGATGCTCTACAGAGTAGAGAATCCATGGATAAAAAACTTATATCCTAGTTTTAGTATTGTCGGTATGGCTACAATCCAAGGCTAAGAATTGGTTTTACTGCCCTTCAACCAAATCGGGACTTACGACCAAATGCTACCAAGGCACCCAGAGGTAAACACTCACCACACAAACAATGTTCAACCAAACACAAAGTCTCTAACCTATATTACACTATCCTCCCTTGGCTCGGATACCAGTACAGACCAGAATCGTGGAGTGTGTGTGTGTGTATGTTCAGAAGACAGAAGATTAAACAAAATAAAACACACTAGTACGTGGCGTTGTTACCGGATCGATGCAGAACTTAATCTGCCTTTGGGACCAGATATGACTTAGAACAGATCAATATCCCACACGTTCTGTTTTCCAGCCGATATACTAGACAAGGCTCATAGATAATACTAGATCTGGATCCCAGAAATAGCATTCTGATTGTATGGAGGGATGTAGCAGAAACGTTGGAAAATTATCGCGATAATTAAACCTTTATAATTTTTGTTTTCTCTGTAATTATCGCTTGTATCCTCTTTATAATTTTCCAGCGTTTCTTTTCTTTGTAAAGCCTTTTTTTTTACCGCGTTCAAAAGGAAGACAAAACCATCCTATAAAGAAGATCACAAGAATATCTTTTGAAACGTCTTTCGAGACACAAGTGTGGCCGCACATGTGCCATGTTTTCAAAAGGTATAACTTTTGCCTCTTAAAGCATCTCTCCGCATGAAGTCTTTCTACCAAAGCTCAAGGACCCACTCACGTGAAGATTTCCAAAAGTCTATAAAGCAGTTGATGCCTCCAATAATGTTGTTCCCCGCATGTCAAGGAGGTCCCACTCCACCAACCATGCTTGTGACTCAATAGTTTCATGGCGTCCAAACTTTCTCTATAAAAGAAGTCTAAAGAAAAGAGGAAGGCAGAGGTTGTTTTTCGGAGAAGTTCTAAAAGGCTAAAACACTCTCTCAAGATATCAAGAATTTCTCTTTCTTCTTCTTGTATTATTTCTGGGAATCTTAAGACATCAAGGAAATTTTCCTGTCTTAACCATATTCCTATCAATTTATTACTGTAATAAATCTTCTTAAAGATTCAAGGATTCAAGCAATTTAACTTGTAAGTTTTACAGCTCAATTGTACGTTTAAATTTTTGTACTTAATTTAAAGTTTAAGTTTTAATTTTCATAAGACCTGCTACATTCCTCTAAGGCAAAGAGACCAGATCTCTGCCCTTAGTTGTATCTTCTCTTCTCCCTCCATACAATCAGAATACTATTTCTGGGATCCAGATCTAGTATTATCTATGAGCCTTGTCTAGTATATCGGCTGGAAAACAGAACGTGCGGGATATTGATCTATTCTAAGTCAAATCTGGTCCCAAAGGCAGATTAAGTTCTGCATCGATCCGGTAACAACGCCACGTACTAGTGTGTTTTATTTTGTTTAATCTTCTATCTTCTGAACATACACACACAAACACACTCCACAAGTTTTTAAACACAAAGATCTCTAAAACTCAGTCGGGAACTTCTGACAAAGCTATTGCAGAAATTCGCGTTGCCGGTTTTACTGGTCAGCTTAAAGGTTAGTGGGATCATCTTCTCACTAAACAGCAACAATTAGATATCATAAATTATATTCAAACAGATGAGAATGGAGCCCCCATTCTTGATGAATTCAATAGTCCGATTCAGGATGCAGTTGCTACCTTGATTCTGACTATATCCCTTCATTTCATAGGTGATCCTTCGCACCTTAGAGATAAAAATGCTGAGTTACTACACAACCTGAGATGTAGAAAACTTAGCGAATTCCAAAGCTATAAAACCACTTTCTTTACCAGGCTCTTCCTTAGGGATGATGCAAATCATGTAACTTGGAAGGAAAAATTCCTTGCAGGTTTACCTACCCTATTAGGAGAGAAGGTTAGAAATTCTATTAAAGCCCTTTATGACAACCGAATTCCTTATGACGAACTCACCTATGGTGAATTAGTTAGTTTTGTTAATAAGGAAGGTTTAAAGATTTGTCAAGACTTGAAACTTCAGAAACATCTAAAATAGGAGCTTAGAAAATCTAAGCAAGAATTAGGCAGTTTCTGTAAGCAATTCAATTATGATCCCTTTAAAGCTTCCACCTCTAAAGATTATAATGGTAAGTGTTCTTCAAAACCTTACAAGAAACATTACAAATCAAAAAGTCATAAAAAGCCTTTTCACGATTTTAGAGAACTTTCTTATAAGAAACCTTCAAGGCCTTATAAGAAACCCAATTTCTCTAAAAGGAAAGATTTTAGATCCAAACAAAAAACCCCTTTTAATTACAAAGAAGCCACATGTTACAAATGTAGAAAGAAAGGCCATACTGCAAAATTTTGCAGGATAAGCAAAAAGCTCCATGAGCTTGACCTTGACGAAGAAATACTTTCTAAAGTTGCCTCTTTGCTTGTAAAGTCTTCAGACTCTGAGTCTTACATGACGGGAGATAATGATCCTCTACAAGTTGATGAATTGATGGATTCTAATACTTCAGAATCAAGCAGTAGTGATTCTGACATAGAATCTCGTTTAAAGAAAATTAATGTTTTGACCAAAGATCAAGAAACTTTTCTAGAATTAGTCAAACACATTTCTGACCCTACTCTTCAAAAAGAATACCTTGGTAAGCTTCTAAAAACCTTAGAAGTAGGAAATAGAACAGAAACTTTGAAAGCTAAATTGATTAAAAAGAATACTTATGATCTTACTGAAATTTTGGATAAAAAGAAAACAAAGAAAACAATGACTCCTAATATCCACGATCTTCAGAAAGAAATAAAAGATATCAAACTAGAAATAAAAAACTTAAAAGAAAAATAGAAAAATGATTTTGATACTATCCAACTCCTCTTACAAAAGCAATTGCAAGATAATTCTGATAAAGACTCAGAAGATAATGGTGATAATGGAGAACAAAGTTTAGAAAACATTGAATTTGTACCCAATGATTTTCTGTTTGTTTTAAAGCAAATCACCACGAGAAAATATTTGATTAAAATAACCTTGATCTTTTCTAAAGATTTTGAAATCGACACCGTTGCCCTTTTTGATACTGGTGCTGATTTCAGTTGCATTAAAGAAGATATCGTCCCAAGAAGGTTTCATGAGGAAACAAAAGAAAGACTTTCTGCCGCTAACAATTCAAAACTTAATGTTAAATCTAAAGTTGACGCCTCTATTCATAACAATGGTTTTGAATTCAGAGCTTCTTTCATTCTTACAAATGATATACACCATACTGTCATTTTAGGAACCCCCTTTATCAATCTCATTACTCCCTATACTGTCAACTATGATAATATATCTTTTAAAGCAAAAACTAAAAAGCTTGTTTTTCCTTTCATCGAAAAACCTAAAACAAGAAATTTGAATATTGTTAAAGCTTGTTCTATTTATCATAACCAAATCAATGCACTTCTAAAATCAAAACAAAATGACCTGATTTGTTTAAAAAAATATTTGAATTTACAAAGAATCGAAAACCAATTACAAAATGAATTTGTAAAGAGAAAAACCTATGAATTTAAGGACCTTATTGGAAAAGAAATATGTGCGGATTTACCATCTGCTTTTTGGAACAGAAAACAACATTTGGTTGATTTGCCTTATGAAAATTCTTTTAATGAAAACCAAATTCCTACCAAAGCTCGTCCAATCCAAATGAACATGGAATTGGAACAACATTGCAAAAATAAAATAAAAGACTTAGAATCTAAAGGTCTCATAGTCAAGTCTAGGTCTCCTTGGTCCTGTGCTGCTTTCTATGTCAATAAGAATTCTGAGATAGAAAGAGGGACGCCCAGACTAGTCATAAATTACAAACCCCTTAATAAAGCTTTAAAATGGATTAGGTATCCCATACCCAATAAAAAGGATTTGCTCCAGAAACTTCATGCTGCATTCATTTTTTCAAAATTTGATATGAAATCTGGATTTTGGCAAATTCAAATCCATCCAAAAGACCGTTACAAAACTTCTTTTACTGTTCCTTTTGGACAGTATGAATGGACTGTAATGCCATTCGGATTAAAGAATGCTCCTTCAGAATTTCAGAGAATTATGAATGACATTTATAATCCTTTCTCTGAATTTTGTATTGTTTATATTGATGATGTGTTGATTTTTTCCCAGACAATTGATCAACATTTCAAACATCTAAAGACTTTTTACCTTGCCACTAGAAAGGCTGGTTTAGCCATCTCTAGTTCTAAAGTTTCCTTATTTCAAACAAAGATCAGATTCCTTGGTCATTACTTCCAAAGGAACCATTACACCTATTGAGCGATCTCTTATATTTGCTGATAAATTTCCTGATAAAATTCTTGATAAAACCCAACTGCAAAGATTTCTAGGTAGTTTAAATTATGTTCTTGATTTTTGTCCTAACATCAACAGATTGTCAAAACCCTTGCATGACAGATTAAAAAAGAATCATGTTGCATGGACTGATGAACACACTAAAGTTGTTAGACTCATAAAAGTTCTGTTAAAGACATTCCATGTTTATTTCTTGCAAACCCTGCTTTACCTAAGATTGTTGAAACTGATGCATCTGACTTAGGATATGGAGGAATATTAAAGTAAAAAGAGAATAATAAAGAACAAATAGTACAGTATGTTTCTGCTCATTGGAATGAATGTCAAAGAAATTACTCTACTATTAAAAAAGAAATTATTTCTATTGTTTTATGCATTTCTAAATTTCAAAGTGATCTGTTAAATAAAAAATTCTTACTTAGAATTGACTGCAAAGCTGCAAAACACGTTTTAGAAAAGGATGTTCAAAACATTGCATCAAAACAGATTTTTGCACGATGGCAAGCCATTTTAAGTATTTTTTATTTTGACATTGAATTTACTAAAGGAGATACAAATTCTATCCCTGATTTTTTAACCAGGGAATTTCTCCAAAACAGATAATGCCGCCTAAAAGATGAGATAAGGGGAAGGGCGTTCTTAAAGACCCTGAACCACTTATATCCACCTCAAAGACCTCACCTGCAACCCCTCCTAAAGAAAAATTGCTTTTCTCAGCCATGCCAATCAAGTCTTGGATTGACATAGTTGAAGAACAAGAGCATCAAGAAGCCCAGTCTAAAGCCATTACCTCTCATGAACAGGTAAATGAATGGATGAAATCCATCTCTAAATCTCCTGAGCTTATGCTCGCCTTACAAAGTTTTTCTCAAAATAAAGCTCTTTCTAAAGTTCCTAAAAAGGAGAAAATTGTTTCTAAAGAAATTTCAAAAACTTCTTCTTCTAAAGCTATTTCTGGAGAAAGCTCCTCTTCCCAAATTATTGTTTCTCAATCAAAGCTTTCTAAAAAATCTTCGGATTGGATTAATAAAACCCATTTTCAAAATGTTTTAACAATGGAAGATGGTTTTTATCACTCTGATCCATTTCAGGCAGTCTTAAAGATTTTCCCGAAAGGCTGGTTTTTCAAACCATAGGATTTGTCAAAACCCCAGTCTTTTTATCAAGACATCTTAGAATTCACTGAGTCTGTAAAATTCAAACATTTCTTCCTCAGTGAATCTCATTCTGAGCCTGCCTATTCCACGGCAACCATTCTTAAAGTTTTGAGCCCAAAGCAGTGGAATGACCATCTCCACAAACCAAAGACCTTTCCCGCCAATTTTCAAAGAAGCTTAAACCATTGCTTATCATTTTCCTATTGGGATTATCAACAAGCCTGGTTTAATACATTTTTTATTCAAAACCCAAAAAACACCCATTCTTGGTTATTTTTCTTCAATTCAAAAATAACCGTCCAAAGTCTCCCAAATTGGTTTCAACAATGGTGGAAATATTTTGGGCCAAGCCCAGACATTCTAACCCCAAATGCCATAAATTGCTTCAACACTTTTAAAGCCCATTATGTTCCTTCAGAGTCCGAGAAAAGATTTCCTCATTTTCTCTACTTCTGTACAAATTTCTTTCTTCCTTGGGTTTGGATGTGGAACTTCAATTACCACACTCAAGATTCCCAGCTCATTTTACAAAGAAAATTGAAAGTTAAATAGTGGTCTAAGTTTGATAAACAGTCCAAACTTTCAGAAGCCACAGTTCAAGCTTGGCTTTCCTCAAGAGGCCTCCTTGCTCCAAGTATTCAAGATGTTAAAGCCCAAAGAACATTCCTCGCTCAATGAACGAAGGCCCAATCTCTCTTGGCCAGTGTAAAAACTGAAGAAGAATATTTTAAAGTCATGCAACAGCTCCTTGCCTCAAGATCAGAACCTTCAGTTGCAAGTTCTGGTTCAAGTTCTTCTGGTGATGCTGAGCCATTCATTTCCCTTGGCGATGATAACGAAGATGACTGCTTCGGAATATTTTCTCCAATAAAGCATTCTTAAAGCCAATTGTAAAAAAAAAAAAAAGTAATTTTCCCTTTTGTAATTATCGTTTCTCTGTATTGTATTTTTATCTCTGTATCTTCTTTGTAATTTCCCATTTCTTTGTTTTCTCTGTAATTATCGCTTGTATTCTCTTTATAATTTTCCAACGTTTCTTTTCTTTGTAAAGCCTTTTTTTTTACCGCGTTCAAAAGGAAGACAAAACCATCCTATAAAGAAGATCACAAGAATATCTTTTGAAAACGTCTTTCGAGACACAAGTGTGGCCGCACATGTGCCATGTTTTCAAAAGGTATAACTTTTGCCTCTTAAAGCATCTCTCCGCGTGAAGTCTTTCTACCAAAGCTCAAGGACCCACTCACGTGAAGATTTTCAAAAGTCTATAAAGCAGTTGATGCATCCAATAATGTTGTTCCCTGCATGTCAAGGAGGTCCCACTCCACCAACCATGCTTGTGACTCAATAGTTTCATGGCGTCCAAACTTTCTCTATAAAAGAAGTCTAAATAAAAGAGGAAGGCAGAGGTTGTTTTTCGGAGAAGTTCTAAAAGGCCAAAACACTCTCTCAAGATATCAAGAATTTCTCTTTCTTCTTCTTGTATTATTTCTGGGAATCTTAAGACATCAAGGAAATTTTCCTGTCTTAACCATATTCCTATCAATTTATTACTGTAATAAATCTTCTTAAAGATTCAAGGATTCAGCAATTTAACTTGTAAGTTTTACAGTTCAATTGTACGTTTAAATTTCTGTACTTAATTTAAAGTTTAAGTTTTAATTTTCATAAGACCTGCTACATTCCTCTAAGGTAAAGAGACCGGATCTCTGCCCTTAGTTGTATCTTCTCTTCTCCCTCCATACAATCATAATACTATTTCTGGGATCCAGATCTAGTATTATCTATGAGCCTTGTCTAGTATATTGGCTGGAAAACAGAACGTGCGGGATATTGATCTGTTCTAAGTCAGATCTGGTCCCAAAGGCAGATTAAGTTCTGCATCGATCCGGTAACAACGCCACGTACTAGTGTGTTTTATTTTGTTTAATCTTCTGTCTTCTGAACACACACACACACACACTCCACGATTCTGGTCTGTACTAGTATAAATAAATAAATATATATATATATATATATATATATATATATATATATATATATATATATTTGGCAATTTAGGTTATAGATATTTTCATAATTAAAAAAAAATTGAAAATAGGTTTCGTAAGCAATTTAATGGATTTTAATAGCTCCATCCTTAAAAAAAAAAAGATAAAATCTAAATTATGTTTTGCAATCCTATCTTTCCTAAAATTTAAATTTACAAAACTAATTAAATAAAATTATTCCAAAATCACTCCACCATATATTCAATAAAATTATGCATTGGAGATGGAAATAGCAGTTTTCAATTGATATAGTGTGTATATTTGGTGCTTCTAATTCTTAGGTCCTTGTAATTTGATCTTTTTGCATGTCATCCAATCTAACGCCCTGTTTGGGATTGATGTTGGGTAATTGTAACTTAAAAGTTACAGCACTAAAGTGTTTGGTAAACACCAATTATTGTAACTTAGAAACTGAATTAATTTAATTTTACACTTGTATGACGAGAAATCTACTATATTTTTACTAATTTTATCAAAATTATTATCTAAAAATCATATTTACTATGTACTATGACTTTTATTTCATAATTATAGAGCGTTTTTTCACAACCACTACTTTTAAACTACACCACCTTAATACCAAACAGGTTTTGTTTTGGCTTTTCTTTGTTTAAACTTATGGTCAAATGCGCGTCCTGCTTTTGAAATTTAGAAAATTACGAGAGGATACAAAGAAAGACTTTGAATCTGAAGAAAAAAGATAGCCATCATGAAGTTCAATTGTCACTTTATGATCTGCCTTTCCTTTTTTTTTTTTTCCAAATTTTACGTGTAAAATGAACATCAGAACATGCACCTGGAAAGAACGATAATGGATTCGAGTACTTACGGCTTTTTGGACAAAATTTCAAATGTTTAACCCTTTATATATATATATATATACATATATATAAGCATACCACTCTGTGGTGGGGGGTTAGGCAGGACCCCTACCTGTCATTTAGAATAAATAATGAAAGATATAAGGAGGGAGACAAAAACCAAAACCTCCAATCAAGAGAAAAAAATACAACAGAAAAAGAAAAGATTAAGGCATAGCCTAACATGAGAATCATAATAAAAATGACTAATGTAGACGGTGATAATATGTCTTACGATACTTGCGGCCAACAAGTAATTTAAAGCCCTTTTTCGATTGACCAACAATACTAAAATCAATGCTAAAGTCAATTCTCTTAGAATTCTCAGATGCAGATAAAAAATGTTCGTTATTTGCCAGGTGCTCGTCAGAACTATCATCAGTATCAGTATGAGAATTGTAATGCCTAAAATCTGTGTTGGATGCTCGATGAAGATGAGGATTATACTCACCAATGCTCCGCAGGGGAGACAGGCTTTGATCACGAGGTTCTCGGACCCTAGAATCATGAGTTGTGGCATCCTGGGCAATCAGCTCCTGAACGGATGTAGAATTTGTAACGTTAGCTCGGTTCTTCGTAGGTTTAGTAATCGAGGACCCCGCATCCACAATCTGCTTAGTGATGGAAGGCTCAGGTCGTGGAGTATCTGAGGATTGTGGAGTATCTGACGGTAGAACTTCTGACTTCTAAACCCCTTTATATTTCCTTTAATAGCATTACAGCAATGCTGTTAAAAATTTTGCTGTATAGTTTTGTCAAATTTTCAAATTTGGATACGCCTCGGATATCCATAGATAATATTATACTTTACAACTATTATCTTAAGTGGGAGGAAAATTTATACGAGTCCGGTAAACAACCTCAGTATAAACTTTTGTTATTTTCACAGGTCAAGTGAATCATAATGTGAAATCCTTTTGATCTATGCATACGATAGGTTTGTAATCGCACTAAGGTAGTGCGTCTTATCTATTATTTTTCTTTAACTAAAAGTTTGAACAATAAATTTTATTACTAATAAAGCAGTTTATTAATTCATTGTATCATCTAATGGTGAGTCGTATTAAACTTTTACCACTTCTTAGACAACATTAATGTTGTTTAAGTGGCCAACATTAATCGTATCAGCTTTGCTTAAAATCCACCCACTTTATCAAGTGGTGAATATTAATTATGTCAACTTGGCTTAGCTTTTTCTTGTGAACAAATTGATAATGGCCAATATTCATATTTTTTTAGCTTTTTCTTGTGGACAAATTGATAGTGGTCAACATTAATATTTTGAAAATGACAAGTCAAGTCTAGTCTAGTTACAATTAAGAGAGAGAGGGGGAAAAAAGGGAGAATAAGAAGAAAGGTGTTGTCCTTATTTTTAAATAAGATAATATAATATAAATTATGTTTAATTAAATACAATCCTTTATATTCTAAATTAGTATATATTAATCAATTTTATTATAGTTTATGATTTTTTATATGAAAAATATTCATAAAAAATTGTGAAGATAAGTAATGCTAATTTGTAGAAAATAAAAAGATAAAAATAATAATAATCTACCGCTATATTGTAACAAGTTATAAATATGGGTAATAATACTAATTATTAATTTTATCTTGGTAAGGATAAAAATTAATTAATAGATAGAGATATTTTGGAGAATATCTTTTGATGAAATAATTCGTACGTTTTAGATTAAGTAAAAACCTAAAAAATTGGCTTCATAACTTAAAGACTTAATCACTGAAAATTTTCATTAAGTTGAAAAAGCAAACGGACTTAATGACTTAAATGATTGAAATTAAGTTAATTAAATCATTAAGTAAAAAAAAAAAAAACAGCGCCCAAATAACAAAATTGACTTAAATTTTTGCATTCTCCTATGGCGCTGTTTTGCTTAATTATATGGCTTAACCACGAAAAGATAATCAATTTACATGAATTCCAATAAACTTGACTAGGAAAAATATATCAATAAAATCCGAAAGATTGAAGCCTAATCCAATCATTAACAGTGCTTCATTCCTTTAATAGGTGTTGATGACAAAGAAAGACCAGGAGACGACTTAGAAAAAAAAAATTCGAAGAAAATGATCGTACAGTAAATAGATTGAGGGATTTTTTTTGGGGTCTAGCAATTTAGGTTATGGATATTTTTTAGAATAAAAAAATATTTTCTTAAAATAAATTTCATAAGTAATTTAATGAATTTCAATAACTCCATCCTTTAAAAAAATAAAAATAAAATCTAAATTATTCTTTTAACTCTTATCTTTTTTAAGATTTAAATTTACATAATTAATTAAATAAAATTATTTAAAAAATTACTGCTCTGTATATTCAATAAAATTTTGCATTGGAGTTGGAAAGAGCAGTTTTTAACTGAAAAGTTTTAATCATTGATAATGTGTATATTTGGCGGTCCTTATTCTCAGGTCCTTGTAATTGGATCTTTATGCGTGTCACCCAGTCTTTGTTTTGGCTTCTCTTTGTCTAAACTTACGGCCCCAGCTACCTTGTCAAATGCTTGAAAAATGAACATACAGCAAAAGACTTTGAATCTGAAGAAAAAAGATAGTCATCATGTGGTTCAATTGTCACTTTATGATCTGCCTTTCCCTTTTTTTTCCAAATTTTACGTGTAAAATGACTATCAGAATGCGACATGCACTTGGAAAAAACGATAATAGTTTTGAGTATTTGTGACTTTTTGGACAAAATTTCAAAATGTAACCCCTTATTTTATGTTTCCTTTAATAGCATTATAGCAATGCTGCTAAAAAGTTTGCTGTATTTCTATTCCCGAGAATTCGAATCAAGATATATATATACTCGAAATGCTGATAAAAAGGTTGCTGTATAGTTTTGTCAAATTTTCAAGTTTGGATATGCAGTGGATATTGATGTTAGAGATATGAGTTGTATTTGAAAATATCAATATCCCAGGTTGCTTAGACATGAGAGTATAAGTTGGTTTATATATAAAAACTAAAAATAATACGGTAACAACTAACAAGGTCATTAAGATGGGTCCGGCTACGGTGCAACGGTAATACGGTATTACCGTTGCATCCAGCCGTTGGATCCACGTGGATGAATGGATCCAGTGGGATCCAACGGCTGGGTGCAACGGTGATACCGTATCACCGTTGCACCGTAGCTTTCTCCCATTAAGATTTAAGAGGGGGCTAACGCGCACGAGACCAAGCCCAAAAATAGAGCCCGCTCTAAGAATTTATTAATTGGGAACGAGGGGGAACCCCCTGGGGATTGGGGGTGTTGTATATGTGCGCCAACTTGGCTGCTTTTTATATTTATTCCCTTTGCTTTAATTTATTTATTTTAATGCAAATTATATTGAGAATTCGATTCAAATTATTTTTAATCCTTCTTTAATTATAATTTGAATTTTGAGAGAAAAAAGGGCTAGGGTGTGTATCTATTTAAAAGGGCGATTATATCACATTGTTTTTATTTGGAAAAGCTCGCTCTTTGTTCTTCTTGCTTTTGCCTTCATCGTTGTACATTTTATTGTTCTACACTGTCATTTGGAGGGCAACCTCACAATAGTAGAGTCATTGTATCCTAAAGATCAAACTGCCTTTGTTACACCATCTTGCACCGAGATATTGTATCTTGAGGCGCGGAGTTTGGTCTTAAGGACAGTGTTGTCGCATGGCTTGACTGTTTTTTTTTGTTTCTGTCCAGTTTCCTTCCAAACTTTCGCTGTTTCCATATCAAATTTTTAACAATCTTAAAACCAAATATGAGTGATCTTCCACCTTCATTGGCCACTGCACCTGTTGCACCCGCAGCCCCTGGACTTCCCGACCTCTTTGTTTATGATCTTCCTGCTTCCACTTCCAACACTGCAGAAAACTTGCCGGATGCCTCCAAGATTGAATTGTTCAATGGTGAAAATTTCAAGTGCTGGCAAGAAAAGGTCTTCCATGTACTGGATGTTCATAACCTTGTTGACTACCTACAGTCATCACCACCAGAAGAGGGCACTGAAGATTACGACAAGAAACTCCAGACTTGGAATGCTGGTAATAAGGTCTGCATGCATACAATACTTAATTCTCTTGCTAGTTCCCTTTGTGACATTTATTATCCATATAAGAATGCATATGAGATATGGGCACTGCTTAAGAAAAAATATATGGTAGAAGATACTGAGACTCAATAATATATTAGTGATTTTCTACATTATCGGATGATGGATGATAAATCTATGTCTGAGCAAATCTATGAATATCACGTATTAGTTAATAATCTTAAAAGGGTGGAAATATTTCTTCATAACGATTTGTGACTGGTTGTTTGATTGAAAAACTACTAGAATCATGGGAAGATTATATCAAAACCTCAAAGCATAAGAAAAAGCAAGTGAGTTTTAAAGATGCTATTATACATGTTAGGATTGAGGAGAAGAATAGAATTAGAGATGTATTTGATAAAGCAAAGAAATTTCGTTCTAATGCAAATCTAATAAAGAACACTCCTCAACTTAATAAAAAGCAGAGCAATCCTATTAACAGACACCCTAATAACCCCAAAAGGCTCATTGCTAAGAAGAAACGTAATTGTTTTGTTTGTGGAAAAATTAGCCATTATGCTAATCAATGTAGACACAAAGCTCAGCGAAAGGGAGACAACAAAAACCTCCTAAAACCAATATGGTTGAAGGAGAAGGAGATGACATCATTGCTGCTATAGTTGTCTCTAAGGTGAACACGGTGGATGGAAGCAAAGATTGGGTAATTGATTCTGGTACTACAAGACATATGTGAAGTAATAAAAACTCATTTTTTTTTTACTATACTCCAGTGAGGGAAGGAGAAAAAGCCATTTACCTTGGCGATTCTTAGTCTACATTAGTCCTAGGCAGGGGTAAAATTCTTCTCAAGCTTACACATGAAAAAATCCTCTTACTGAGTAATGTACTCCACGTTCTTGAGATTGGATACAATCTAATGTCTGTTTATATACTGGGCAAAGTTGGGATCAAAGTGTCTTTTGAGGGTGATAAAATTGTAATGAAAATAAATGAGATGTTTGTTGGGAAAGGGTATTGCTTTGGAGAACTCTTCAAACTCAATGTATTCAATGTCATAATGAATAAAAAAGCTTCTTCTTCTGCTTATATTATTGACTCTATTAATCTTTGGCATAGGAGACTTGGTCATGTGAATTTTTCTTATATTAAGAAAATGAAAGAACTTGGTTTACTATCTAGTTTAAGCTTGTCTAATGACAAATGCGAAGTGTGTGTGGAAGCCAAATCCACAAAGAAGACAAGTAAACAAGTTCAACATAAAGAAACTGAACTTCTTAGTTTAATTCATAGTGACCTTGGTGATTTGAAACATACCATGACTAGAGGAAGCAAAAGATATTATATTACCTTTATTAATGATTTCTCAAGGTATACAAAAATTTATTTATTGAGAAATAAAGATGAAGTAGTTGAAAAGTTCTTAATTTATAAAAGTGAATTTGAAATCAATTTAATAAGAAAATTAAAAGATTAAGAACTGATAGAGGAGATGAATATAATTCAAGCATGTTAAATGCTTATTGTGAGAATCATGATATCATTCATGAAGTGACACCTCCCTATTCACCTAAATCTAATCGTGTAGTTGAAAGGAAAAACAAAACTTTGAAGAACATGGTAAATGTCATGATAATAAGTTTTGGGGCACCATTGAACTTGTGGGGGGAAGCGATATTGTCTGCTTCATGTTAAAAACAGAATACCTTATAAGAAAATATGTAAAACACCTTATGAATTATGAAGAGGCTATATGCCTAACTTATCGTATCTCAAAGTGTGGGAGTATCTTGCCAAAGTTTTAAAACTAGATCCTAAGAGAACATGGTTGGGACCAAAAACACTTCCAAGGTCAACAATTAAAAATAATTTACTTACCGAAACTGAAGAGTGGAGGAAAGAATTGCTAAAATTCTTTGAGAAAACTTTATGCATTAAAGGACCGACGAAAATAAAATTTGCAACTGGTGGCTTAAGTTCCTTAAATAAAGAAGTTAAAGATAGTTACAAAAAGAGAAGTTAAAAACAATTTCAGAAATTGGACAGTTTTGATAACTAAATTAATCATCATTCTTATGTGCACATGTTCCTTGAGTTAAAACTATAGATACTCTGCCCCCTATTAAAAGACATGAACAAATATCCACTCATAATTCAAATACAGAGGGGAAAAAATAAAATAAAATAAAATAAAATAAAATAAAATAAAATAAATGACGGACGCCCTACAATCGTGTAATCTAGGTGACAATGACGGTGAAACCATATCAATGAAACAAATTGGCAAACGTGACAAAATTATACACTTGTTGTTTAACTAAAATTCAAATAAACCAGAAGCTTGTCAAAATGTGATGAACTACATCATCCCTCATGTAATGCTTGCAAATTTCTGGGTAGTCCATAGGACAAGCTATGACCATCTTACTGTTGGATTAACAAATTAATAAAAAGACTACCTTTACCCTTTAGAGTAATGAAAGAACAAAACATAAAGGTGGTAAAAGCTTCCTAGCAGTATCGAAGTTTTCAACAATCTTTTTTTTTTTTATCACATGAAGAGTTAGCGATTCAATCATCCAAGCACTTGACTTAAGCCATGACCATAGGCTCATTGTTAGCTTTACACAATAAGGGAGTCAAAAATAAAAACAAATTGCCGAAAAAAATTTAAATTAATAAGAAGAACTTGTTTATGTGTATAGTAAAAGGCTGAATGTTTTAATTCCTCTCCTCACATAACTTGTTCACTATGAACACCTAGAGATTTAAAGGCTTATTGAGTATGCAAAATGCAATCGAAATTACCAGCAAAAGTGTTGCAGTAAGATTTTATTTTCAGTTTTTACATTTTGTTTTGCTCGAGAACTAGCAAAATTTAGATTGAGGGTTTTCGGTTGGCATAATTTATATCATATTTATTACCCTTAACTTATATTTGTTAGTTAATTAAGTTTAATAATTAATTGTAATAAGTAGTTATTTTATAATAATTCTTAAATGGAGAATTATTATAGAATAACGGGGAGTTAAAGAAATTTAGGCGGTAGAACTAAGCGTATAAAATACTTTGTGCGCTCTCTCACTAAAATTCAGTTTTGACGCAAAGCTAAGGGAATCCACTCTTAATAATAGAAGCCTTGAAGTCTTAGGTTCAAGTGCAGTGTGCAGTATTACCACATCGCAAGACTTCTAGTGCAGTGTGCGGTATTACCGCATCGCAAAAGGCTTAAAATCCACTCACTTTCTCAAGTGGATCATGTCAACTTGCCTTGGCTTTTGTCAAGTGGCCAGCGATCATGTCAACTTTGCCTTAGCTTTTGTCAAGTGGCCAACGATCGTGTCAAATTTCCTTAACAATTTGATAGTGGCCAACATTTATATTTTCTTAGCTTTTTCTTGTGAACAAACTGATAATGGCCAACATTTACATTTTGAAAATGACCAAGTCAAGTCTAGTTTCAAATTAAGAAAAAAAATAAAAAGGGAAGAAAGGCGTCGTCTTTGTGTTATGTCTGAACTTGTCCTGTTGTCTTTGAATTTACAACTCTCAGAAGTAGGTGAAGCTCACATACTAAGGCAAGCCAAGGAAATTGCCTCCTCACTTGTAGAAATGAGTACCCACTCCGTTTATTTTCCATCCATGCTTCTTTTTTTCATCACACTGTTGCATGTTGCAGCCTTTGAGGAGGGAGATCGTGCAGCCCTCCAGGCCTTTAAGTCAATGATTGCTCATGACCCTCAAAGAATCCTGAACTCATGGAATGATTCTCGCCATTTCTGTGAATGGGAGGGCGTTACATGCGGTCGCAGGCACAGACGAGTCATAGCCCTTGACCTGATGTCAAAAGCCTTGAGTGGCTCATTGTCTCCTCATATTGGCAACCTCAGCTTCCTGAGAGAGATCAATCTTATGGATAACACTATCCAAGGTGAAATTCCTCCTGAATTTGGGCGTGGCGTCTGTTCAGGTTAGAAGCTCTGTTTCTAGCAAATAATTCCCTGGTTGGGAAAATTCCAGCCAACTTGTCTTATTGCTCCAGGCTCACAGTACTATCTTTAGGACAAAACAAGCTAGTAGGAAGTATTCCATTTGAGTTTGTCTTTCTATACAAACTCAAAGGACTATCTTTACACAAAAACAATTTGACAGGAGACATCTCTCCCTTTCTCGGGAATCTAACATTCCTCGAAATTGTGTCTCTATCTTACAACTCTTTTGAAGGAAATATTCCAGATTCATTGGGTCAATTGAAAGAGTTGAAAAGTCTTGCAATTGGCGTAAACAACCTCTCCGGTAAAATCCCTCCTTCCGTTTGCAATCTTTCCTTCCTTGTCAATTTTTCGGTGTCTCAAAATCAAATTCATGGGAGTCTTCCATCATGTTTAGGTCTTAATTTTCCTAATCTCAAATTCTTCCAAATCGACCAAAACTTCTTCACTGGATCCATTCCTGTATCTTTATCCAATGCTTCAAAACTCGAAGTTATTCAAATTGCGAATAACAGTTTTTCTGGAAAATTTTCAGTCAATTTTGGAGGCATGAAAAATCTTTCACACCTAATTTTACAATCTAGTAATTTAGGAAGCGGGGAAAGTGATGAGATGGGGTTTATTAATTCTTTGGCCAACTGTAGCAAATTGCGAGTTCTAAGTTTTGGTAGAAATCAATTTAGAGGAGTATTGTCACATTCAATAACTAATCTGTCAAGTCAACTTCAAGTTTTGTTCCTTGGGTTTAATCAGTTATATGGAAGCATACCTTCAGGGATAGGTAACCTTGTTAACTTATATTTATTAGCGATGGAGCAAAACCAATTTATAGGCACAATTCCTCAAGAAATGGGTAAGCTTTTGAACTTACAGGGCTTGGATTTTGGAGGCAACCATTTCTCAGGGAAAATTCCTTCCACTCTAGGAAATTTGTCATCATTAAGTGAAATTGTATTAAGCAATAACAATTTATCCGGAGTCATCCCTTCTAGTCTAGGAAATTTGAAACGATTGGCACTTTTAGAAATGTCTGGAAATGACCTCAGTGGAACTATCCCAGAAGAGATTTTCAATATATCCTCTCTTTCAAATTCACTGATTTTAGCCCAAAACTACATTGTTGGATCTATATCTCCAAGAATCGGTAATCTAAAAGCTTTGAGGATTTTTGATGTGTCTAGTAATGACTTATCTGGTGAAATTCCAAGTGAACTTGGTCTTTGCTCAAGTCTTGAAGATATTTATCTAGTGGGAAACTACTTCCACGGACCTATTCCTTCATTTTTCAGTAATTTGAAAAGTATTAAAAAGGTTGATCTTTCTCGGAATAATTTGTCTGGCCAAATTCCAATATTCCTCGAGACTCTTTCTCTGGAATATCTTAACTTATCCTTCAATGATTTCGAGGGAAAACTACCAACAAAAGGAATTTTTGCAAATGCAAGTGCAATATCAATTGTGGGTTGTAATAGACTTTGTGGGGGCATACCTGAATTGCAGCTGCCCAAATGCACCGAGAATAAATCAAGTAGTCAGAAGATCTCTCGAAGATTGAAAATAATAATCTCAACTGTAAGTGCCTTTTCAGGATTAGTCATGGTGTCATTTTTCATTTTCTATTGGCACAAATGGAGGAGGGAGCCTTCCAGGCAACCTTCAAGACCAATGACAACAAAAACATTTCCAAAGATGTCTTATAAAAGCCTCTTCAAAGCGACTGATGGGTTTTCATCAACACACTTGATTGGAGTGGGTAGCTTTGAAAAAGGCTCAGTGTATAAGGGATTACTTGATGAAGATGGAACTATTGTTGCAATCAAAGTGATTAACCTTCAACGCCAAGGAGCTTCTCAGAGTTTCAAGGCTGAATGCAAAGCCTTGAAAAATATCCGTCATAGAAATCTTGTCAAGGTCATAACTTCATGCTCAAGTATTGATTTTCAAGGTAATGACTTTAAGGCTATTGTTTATGAGTACATGCCAAATGGGAGTCTTGAAAAATGGTTGCATCCAGAAGCAGTTGCACAAAGAGATGAAGAAATTGAAATTCAGAAACTCACCCTTCTTCAGAGAATAATCATCGCAATTGATGTGGCATCTGCACTAGACTATCTTCATCACCACTGCCAAGAACCAATTCTCCATTGTGATCTAAAGCCAAGTAATATCCTTCTCGATAATGACTTGACTGCTCAAATTGGTGATTTTGGACTAGCTAGAATTTTTCGTCAAGCAGTCTCAAATCCAGCTTTAACCAGCTCCGTCGGTGTAAGGGGAACAATTGGCTATGCAGCACCAGGTTATAACTTTTATTCTATTTCATAATTTATATATTTTGTCTTTTAATTTCTTTTTGCAACTCCTAACTTCTTAATAAATCTTATATTAAATGGTAGAGTATGGCCTTGGAAGTGGGGTGTCAACAAATGGAGATGTTTATAGCTATGGAATATTGTTGTTGGAAATGGTGACAACAAAAAAACCCACGGATGTTATGTTTGAGGGAGACTTGAATCTTCATAGATTTGCAGGAATGGCCTTGCCTGATCATGTGATGGACATTGTGGATCCAATACTTCTAAATGATGGTGAAATTTTGGCTGGTACTGATAACCATAGGCAAAGGCAAACAAGAATCAACAGCAGATTAGCCTGTGTCAATTCTATGGTCAGAATTGGAGTTGCTTGTTCAATGGAGTCACCACAAGATCGAATGAACATAACTAATGTTGTCCATGAGCTACAATCAGTCAAGACCATTCTCCTTAAACATGAAAATGTGCTCAACAAGCAAATGGATAACTAGATAATATAATATTCTCTTGTAGCTTTTGCCCAAGTGATATAAATTTACATTGTCTATTGTGAGATAAATAAAAGGCTCATTACTTATGTTTTATGTTTTTTTACAGTCATATTCTTATGAATCACAAGGCAACAAAGTTGAAAACTCCATCAAATGGAAGGAAGTGAAATTTGATCTTAGACAGGGAAAACATGGCTGTCGAAGGGAATAACAATTTTATCACAATTGTATAATTCGATAGGTTTATAATAAAAATTTTGGCTGTACGGAGTATTCCAATTAGAGGCGGCAATATGATGAACTTTTGTTGTTCGCGTTGATTTTGAGCTTGATTAGTTTATTGTAATATCCGTTTGATCTTCGTTTGGCGTAGGAACTGTTGGGAACTAGGCAGACCAAACTACCCTTGCTTGGATCATTGAACATATTTTGCCAGTGGTTGATAAAAGAGAAACTTCTCAAGCCTCTGTTTGATGAAAATCCAAAACTATTTGATGAAATGCCTCAATGAATGAATATGGGGCCTGATAGAGGCAATAACATTCTAGCAACCTATGCACTTTTGCGAATTTCGACTGCATATGTATTCAAACTGTGTCAAATTAAAAAAAAAAAGTTTCGGATTTTTTTTTTCCCTTTGGTCTATGAATATGATGATAAAACAACGTAGAAACAGTACTAATAAGCCAATTCGGACTCCCTCTTTAGAAAATTAGTACAAGCCTAATGCAGATGTGGATGTTAGTGCCTAAAAGAACTTGGCAGGTCTAAGGGCAGTTGTTACAAATTCCGGCTTTAATGGTGATGTTGAGCCGAATTGGCTTAATCCGTAAATTAATGTCTACAATTTAGCAGAAGCAATAATCTTTGAAGCCCAAGTTGCTATTGCCTTTGAAAATGTTGTAAATTTGGTAAAGGGCAATGAAAGCAGCCCTAAAGAGATCTTTTAGGCAGTTTTAGAAATTACAGAGGAGATGATATCATCGTAATTGTTCAGCTCATAGAAGAGCTAAATTGTGTTCAACGATTTGCTGCAATATTGATCAAGAATATAAATTCTAATTCTACGCTATATATGCTGCAACATTACACCCTCTCTAAAAAAAAAAATTTCACCTTTTGAGAAAGTTCAACTTTCCTATACAATGTGCAAAAATAATTGCGAGAACAAGAGGATAGATAATAAGAACAGTAGCTGTAATCGGCAAGCGATCATGGTGAAACCCAAAGTAATCTTCTAAGAAGGAAGACAACGTTCTTGTTTCACCAAATAAAGTAATTTCCTCGTCAATATTCTCCATATTGTGAAGTAGTCGTACCATTTAGTGCCCAAGAGGTAGGCATCATATAATACAACCAAATCCACTAGTTGGGAACTTTCTGCAGGAAACTTATTATCAAATTAATATTCAAAACATTTTGCTAACACACACACACACACACACACACATTGATACACAGAAATGTTAACATAGTGTCTATGGTAGACTTTAGAGGCTTACCGGTCCAAGAATCAAAATCCAGAAAAGTGGTTGATTAATGTGTAGAAAACTTCGGATAGAATTGAAGCAATCATGAAATTTGGTGTCAATGACATTGTACAGAACATCGCATAGAAATTCCAAAGAACTTTATATGGTGAACCATAATATCCGATCATTGGATAACCGACGATCACATATGCCAGTGCTTGAATAAGTAAAAAAGGAATCTCATCTGTCACCTACAAAATCAGTATGCATATCTAAATAAGAAAAATTATCACTTAAGCAGTTGTGCTGATGATCTTTAGTCAGTCAAAAGTAATTTAGTTGTGCTGATGATCTTTAGTCAGTCAAAAGTAATTTTAGGTTCATTTTAGAAGACAATACATAAATTTGTGCACCAAAAAATCCCCAATTCACCGCTGATGTGTAGACAAACCATTGCATGTTATCACTAAATATAGGAAGCCAAATGACCATCTCAGGTCAGATAGAGTAGCTAGAAGTCAAAGCTTAACCTGTTGATCGAAAGTGCTCAACAAACCTTGACAAGGAGCAAGGTCTAATATAAAATATTTAAAAAACCAAGGTTTATTTAGCTAGCTATTCGAGTTCAAATTCTGAGGGAGATGGGGATTAATAAACTGATTTGAGTCTGATCCACCTGTCTACCATTCAAAAAAAAAAAAAAAAAGGTTCAGCCACGGTGATGGCTCATTATCAATACCAAGTGTACCGACTGACGTTTCATGTTGCTAGTTTTACGTTCTGTGTTACAAGTCACTCCAAATTACTTATTGTTGCACATTCAGTGAGTAAAAGCAGAATGAAATTTCCACGCATAAATGATTTTATTCATTTATTTGTTTATTGGTTGTGTTTGCAGAGTCGATTTGAAATTTCCTACAGTAGAAGTGAGATAAAATAAAATTTATGAGTGGAAGCATAATGTGAGTTATATAGTTCATGGAATGCCTCTGCCCACACTATGGAATTCTTGTAAAAGCACAATTCCGGTGAGTACCTCGAAAATGTAATTGATTCATTTTAGACTTCAAAATTAATACCGATGGATATGAAAAAGAGTTGATTATACACAATTTAGACGCACTTTATACTGTAATATATTCATATTTTAGATGATATTATCGAAATATTCCAATATAATGGACATCTTCATGTTTTACTTCTAAACTCGAGGGTTCGAATCACTCCTGTATGTATCGTGAAAATTGATTCTCTTTCACAATACAACATTCATATTTGACGCAAAATAACTGAAACAATGGAGTGTAAGTTTTAATGCATAGCATCAAATTTAGATTTTAAATTATTGGAATATTTTTGAATATTTTATTCATGATTAAATGTCAGAAATTTTCGATGCTAACTAAAAATATCAAAGCCTTAGATTAGTAGACACAAAGAGCAAGTTGCAATCTAGTGTTAACCAATTCATAATTACATATAGTTATATCACGTCAATTTATAGCTCTGTTTTTTGTTTTTAGATAGTATTATCGCAACCAATTTTTTTTCCACACGTGTGACTTATATCATCTCAAATTTTTTTTTACCAATCAATCAATTAACTGTACCCATAAACATTTAAACTAATTTATCTTTGTTTATATTTGTCATTTTGCAAGTCATTAACGCATGGCAATTTTTTCTGTAGGACTTTGCAAAGCTGTTGGGTTTCAAGTCACAGGATTGATGATGTTAACTCCATTTAACTAAAATATAATTTTCTTATTACACTAAACAAAAATAAAAGAAAAAAAATTAGGGGTGGTCACGGTTTGGTTTTCTTTAAATCATAATTAAATTGAATTAAATAAAAATACATAACCTATTGGCATATGTCCGTTTGGTTTTTGTGTGCCTTTTATCTAGAAGTGATTTTTTTTTTTAACTTTCAATTTTCAGCTTTAGGTTCAATAAAGTTAAACCAAAACCAAGCCGAAAATTTTATTTTTATTAAAAATTGGACTGATCTATTTTTTCTTTATTTTAAAAATGAAACGAAATCGAACAGAACCAGCAGTTCGATTCGATTTTTTATTTCCCAAATTTTTTGCCCGCCCCTACCAAAAGCAAAACAGATAACACACTTTAATTTGTTTTTTAGACTTGATTGTAATAAATCTTTTTAACAGGTTTGGCTTGGGTACTTATGGTAGTTTTTCCAGTAAAATGTTAATTATCAGTTTATTTTATTTTTTATATTTTGAGATCAGCGGCTATATTTCACGCCAATGAAACATTAAGTATCAGCATTTAGACTTGATTGTACACCAGCATTTATATATATTTCTTAAATTTCTTGTAATACATCTCAATTGTTCTACGACTTTCTCAAGCTTTCTCTTACGTGCATGCTCAAATCATTAAGGATTCAGGATTGAAATCTATAACCTGATTGCAGGACCATTTTCTATTGCGAATAAATTTTATTGATACCGAATTTGGGGTTAATGTATTATATACAACATAATAAAAAGAAATTTTGTTTTGACACTGTACGTATTTGGCAGTGTAGAGTCTGATCTGTTCTTGATAACTTAACAAGATCAAAACTCTGCCCAGGGATCTTTACAAGATCAATTCAAGTTTGCACATACTTGATTGAGCAAATCAGATCAATTCAATAACACGAACAGATTATAAAAGAGACTTTCAAAATGAACCAAGAATGAATTAAGGTGGTGTTTGGTTTTAAGAAAGGGGAGGAGAGGAAAAGAGTGGAATGGAGGGGAAAGGAGAAGAGATGAGTGGAAGAGAATAGTGAAATTAAATTTCATTGTTTGGTTTGACATAAAATTTGATAGGGAAAGGAATTGTAATTTTTTTCTTTGGACAAATTTATCCTTTATCTTAAATATTAAATTATCTATATTAATAATAAAATATAATTTAATATTAATACCAAACTTTTTTAATTTCAAAAAGTTCTAAAACAATTCATGATTTATATTTAATATAAAATATAAAATAATTTAATGTATTAAACTATTTAATAATTTAATATTAAATATTATTTAACATAAATTAAAGCCGGTCAACACAAGTCCACGCCGGGCAACGGCGGCCGGTGACTTTCCAACGAAAGACCAGCGAGGTTTCGGTGAAGTTCCGGTGTGTCGGCGGTGATCCGGCGAAATTCCGGCGATGGTCCGGTGAAATTCCAGTGTACTGGCAGTGGTCCGGCGGAGATCCGGTGAAGGTCCGGCGATAGTTAATTTATATTTATATATTTTCATAATAAATAAATGAATTTATTTATTTTATTAAATTTTTTAAATCATTCATTAAATTTGATTAATATAAAATTATTTATAATATTAAATTGATAAAATAAAATTATAAATAATAATTATTATTAATAACATTAAACAAGTTGAAATATTGAAGAGTAATTTTGGAAGTTTGGGTTTTCAACATAAGAGGAATTTAAATTCTTCACTCTTTGGTGTAGAATTCAAATTCTACATTATAAGGGATATTAAATTATAATGAAAATTAAATTCTTATATATTTTGTGCAACCAAACAATGGAAATAAAAGTAGAATTTAAATTACTTTCCTCTCCCCGATTCTCTCCTCCCAACCAAACATCATCTAAGAGTAGGTTGCAAGTCAAATCACAATAAACACACCGATATATGTTGTTCAGTCTTTTGCATGACCTACATATACAGGTGAATCCATCAGGCAAGCTTTCATTAATGATTCAGGAATTGAATTACAGAGCTATATTACTGAGATTACAGAGAATAAGATTATTCTCTCTCTCATTTCAGTTTCTCTCTGTATCTCTCTTGAATTTTCTATCAAACACACTGAAAGCTCAGCTTACAAACCCAAAATACACAGATGCTTGACATGTATCCAAGAGGTCATTATAACGAACTCGGCTTCGCTTAAGTGATCACGTTGTCACGGGATGATAATTTTGCGCAGCAAAATCCCGTGCGGCACTTGAGTGACCTTAGCGTGCGAGTCGCCAAGTAAGCCTTGATTACTCCCCAAACAAGCCAAGCACACACACTTGTAGAAAATGTTATGGGAAGTAAGAGTGGGATGGCCAAGTATGATTGTATTATACACACTTAGAACAATTATAAGGGTGCTTGTACAAGAGAGCTAGTGTGCTAGGTGTGGTGTGTGGGTGTGTTAGTGGTGGTGCAAATGATGGGTGCTCGCCCCTATTTATAGGGGGTGGAGTGCTTAATTCTAGAGAACTCTACTACAAGTGGCAAAATATTTAGGGACCCAAGTGGTGAGTCCTAAAATGTTCTAGTGTATGTTCAATATGTAGAGAGTTCTAGATCTCGAGCCCGACTTGTGTTGCTAAGCGCACCACGGCTAATTAAGTGTCTTGATGGCCCATTTCTAAGCCAACCCCACTTCTAAGTGGGTCCGCCTTAAGTGCTAAGCGAGCCCGCGTGCGCAAATTAACCTCTGTAGAGTTTTGAGCGGCCCGTAACGACATGCTTACTAGCGTGACTGCTTCGATTCTGTTAAGACCAAAACGCTCCCAGTTGACGCCCTTTAAGGCATTAAGTGATCATGTACCCCTCACGTGTCTTCATTAATCCATTATAAAAGCTGAAACGCTGCCGTTTTGACTATTAGGTACTATTGCTCTCGGATTGTAGTTCAAGTGGTCAGGGCACCGCCTGGTCAAGGCAGAAGCTCTGGTTCGAAGCCTCTCAGTCTCGACTGAATCTAAATCCAATAAAAAATGCATCAGGATGACTCTCTCAATTGGTTTTCCAGTATGTGGAAAAACTTCCCTTTTGAAGGCTATTTCTGGAAACTTAAACAAATCTCTAAAGGTATAAAAAATATATTCATATGACGATTATGATTTTCACACACTAAAGAGATATATTATTATTAGGAGAAAGCTACAGTGCAACGGTGATACGGTATCACCGTTGCACCCAGCCGTTGGATCCCATTGGATCCATCATCCACGTGGATCCAACGGTTGGATGCAACGGTGATACCGTATCACCGTTGCACTGTAGCCGGACCCTTATTATTATTTTTTTATATTAGCCTTTAGAATCAGTAAATGAAGTTGTAAAATCATAAAACAGATTAGTCTACAACATAGTTGAGATGTTATAATCCATCACTTTTTTTGGGCTAAATCTCAAATATTTCATAAGAAATTAAAATAAATAATTAAAAACAAGAATTCCCAATCACTGTTGTAGTTTTGGTCCATCTTAATTTTTTCAATAGGTCACATGGGAGGTTTCTTATAATGGATACAAACTAGAAGAATTTGTCCCCAAAAAAACATCTGGATATGTAATTAAGCCAATATAATCTGCACATTCCTGAGATGACTCTGAGAGAAACATTTGATTTTTCTTCTCGTCTTCAAGGTGTAGGAAATCGAGCAGGTACATTATATCTTGAACACGCGGCATCATGATAATTAATTTGATGGCTGCTGATATTCATCAATTTTTTTTACTGTAATAACAAATGAATGTTTGTCTCTACGTGTGAAGAAATCATGTTGGAATTGATTAAAAGTGAGAAAAAGTTAGGAACTATCCCCGATCAAGATATAAATACGTATATGAAGGTATGTTTTAAGTGTTGTGCTTCTGCTTCATTTTCACTTGACAGCTTCTGATTGATTCCATTTCATAACAATTATAGATTAACAGCCACAATCCCACAATCCCAAACAGATCCTAAACCTAAGATTAGTAGTAATATGCATAGCATGTGTTTGTTTTTCACAGGAAATTTCTGTTTAAGGACTGAATGAAACTCTTCAAACAGATTATATTTTAAAGGTAATTTTCATAAATAGAGTTCATATTTTTTTCTTTATCACATATATCAATTTTTTTATTAATATAAATATATATTTTTTCAGATCCTTAGAGTTGATTTTCCTGCTTACACATTATTAGTTGGAGATGCCACGAGAGGAGGCATTTATGGAGGGCAGAAAAAAAAGATTGACTACAGGTCACAAAAAGAATATTGGAGAAATTGTTCTATATTGCAAATTATTTATTGCTTCAAGTACTTGTCCTCAAACTATTACAAAAATTTAAATTTTGCAAGGAAGATGATAGTAGGGGCCGATAAAAGCATTGTTCACGGATGAAATGACAAATGGCTTGGACATTTCCACCTCATTTCAGATTGTAACTTGTCTTAAACATTTTGCACATATCACTGATGTTACCATTCTCATTTCACTGCTTCAACCATAACCAGAAACCTTTGATCTCTTTGATGACATAATGTTAATGGGAGAAGGAAAGGTTTTGTATCACCATCCGCGCCAAAATTCTTTGAGAGTTGTGGATTTGGATGTCCTGAAAGAAAAGCTGTAGCTGATTTTCTTCAGGAGGCAACTAGGCAAGTAGCTTTCCCAAATTTTTTATGTATTATAGTACCAGAATAGGGGTATAAATTCTTGAAGTCTTAAATGGGTTTCATTTAATTTTCTTGTTTAGATGTCATATTTTGATTCAGCAATACTATTTAAAATTATTCCGAGTGCTGCGATGTGACATTTATGAATTGTAGTAATAAATTAATTATTTTTAAATATCACGTCACTTCAGATGATATTTGAGCTTCTTTTTTTATAATACGAATGTCGCTGATACTGGAAGGATTATTGTTTGCACTATCCACCAGTCTAGCATTGACGTATTTTAAGCCTTTGATAAGGCAAGTAAAGCATATTTCCATTGTGAAACTGAGATGCTACTCTGGTCTATGTATGACAACATACTGTTTAGTAGTTCCGAGTAACAGTATTTGTACAAACACGGTTGATAACAGATCATTGGATTTTCAACTTAAACGCAAGGACGTAATTTGTCAAACTCTTTGATCTTGATTGTAGTTGATGTTGGAATAAAAATATTTTTACAGCGGAAAAATTTAGATCGTAATTCTGATAGGTCCCAGTAAGAATTACACTTACACAATGCATATGATTCCCTTTGAGTGAGAATAAACCGCAAGATAATATTTAAATAATTTGGTGACTGCCTTATTATTGAACTCCAAAGCTTATTTATATATTTAATCACAACCCACTACTATGATTTATAGCCGAAAATAGAGGTTTCTAGTGCGTCCACTAAGCAAATAACAAAATACAAAACAAATGCAACAATCTAGCTATTAACCTGTTCAGCAAAACGAGTAACACGAGATAATTTAAATGCAACAACTAAACAAACTATGAATCCTCCAACGTCTACTTTAAGGCGATACTATGCAAATTATCCACCAGTGAATATTGCTCCGATTCCTACTCCCTTGCATGCATGAGTTTCACGTCTTGCATACCCAAATCACACGTCTAGACCTCATCCTTGATACTTGGAATTTGGTTTTGTCACCTTCGTTGTCCTGCGTGGCTCTCCAACCTCATCAAATTCTCATACAATATATATAATTACTATAATCTAGAAATCGTACCTTTGCATTTTCGTAGAATAAATTTAGGCTTCCAAATAACGATTTGTCACCACCAATTCTGTTAGATTACGATTCGTCACCAACAATCTTTCAGATTATGACTCAAGTTTGATCTGCACTTGACGTGTAAGTGTCTTTGTCACTATTGAAAGCAACTAATAAGAGAAAAATTTTCCTCTCAAACTGATTTATATGGCTACCGTATCTCTTTTTGTGGAGAATACAAATATTTTATATCTCTATTTGGTGGAAACCCTAGACTCCTTATTTATCTTTTTTTTTAATTCTATTAAATCAAATTGGATTTAAATTAAAAAAGATAAAACCAAAAGTAGCGTAACTTGTTATAGGGGCTGCCTTGTAAACTAACACAAGGCCCCTTACACACAAGCATATTAAATAAAGTCTCCCACTAAATAATACATTTAGACTTTAACCCAAATAGACAGTTATTTTGCTTATTAACCCAGTAGTGGTGCAGTCAATTAAATGAGCAAATCAGGGGATCATATCGGTACATACAATAGTGACTATAATAATTAGATAATAATTAGGCCTGCAATTAAACTAACCCAATTATTTAATCCAAATCTACTCTACTAAAAGAATGAAATTGACCTCCATAATTGTATGCTATCTAGTATAATATTCTCAAATAATAATTCAACCCATACCACTTTAATTTTTTTACTGAACAATGCTTTGTACTGCATACCTAATTAAATTGATATCTCAACTGTCTAATCAATTTAATTACATTTTGCTCCTTAACACTTACTGATTTTCTCTAATGATCATTTTCAACATACTAATTATGTTGACACACTCTGGGCAAAGAATTGTATGATTAAGTACTGAAAACCTGTCAAGAGATGTATTGTACAAATTATATATTGTTAATCTATAATCTCATTGCTCACAATCACTTCTGTTAACATGTATATGTTCATTAATATTGATTTTGATGATAATAAACTTTAATTGTTTTTTATTAAAATGTTCATTAAAATTGTTTTTGATTAAAATGTGCCAGCCTTAAAAAAGCCTGACCGGGTCAGATCCAACCTGACTCAAAAATATAAATAGTCGGACTTTTTTTTTGGGTCAGGCCTTTAATTTTAGTGATTCAAGCCCGAGCCTGACCCGACCAATTGCCATCCCTAAATTTCAGTAAACTTGACTGGGAAAAATATATCAGCAAAATCCAAAAGTTTGAAGCCTAATCCAATCATTAATAGTGCTTCATTCTACCAACAATGTTGATGGTAAAGAAAAAACTAGGAGATGATTTTAAAAAAAATAAAGAAATGATTATACAGTGAATATATATATATATATATATATATATATATATATATATATATATATATATATATTTGGCAATTTAGGTTATGGATATTTTTAGAATTAAAAAACATTTGAAAATAGGTTTCGTAAGAATTTAATGGATTTTAATAGCTCCATCCTTAAAAAAAAAAAGATAAAATCTAAATTATGTTTTGCAATCCTATCTTTCCTAAAATTTAAATTTACAAAACTAATTAAATAAAATTATTCCAAAATCACTCCACCATATATTCAATAAAATTATGCATTGGAGATGGAAATAGCTGTTTTCAATTGATATAATGTGTATATTTGGTGCTTCTAATTATTAGGTCCTTGTAATTTGATCTTTTTGCATGTCATCCAGTCTAACGCCCTGTTTGGGATTGACGTTGGGTAACTATAACTTAAAAGTTACAGCACTAAAGTGTTTGGTAAACACCAGTTGCTGTAACTTAGAAACTGAATTAATTTAATTTTACACTTGTATGACGAGAAATCTACTATATTTTTACTAATTTTATCAAAATTATTACCTAAAAATCATATTTACTCTGTACTATGACTTTTATTTCATAATTATAGAGCGTTTTTTCACAACCACTACTTTTAAACTACACCACCTTAATACCAAACAGGTTTTGTTTTGGCTTTTCTTTGTTTAAACTTATGGTCAAATGCGCGTCCTGCTTTTGAAATTTAGAAAATTATGAGAGGATACAAAGAAAGACTTTGAATCTGAAGAAAAAAGATAGCCATCATGTAGTTCAATTGTCACTTTATGATCTGCCTTTCCTTTTTTTTTTCTCCAATTTTTACGTGTAAAATGAACATCAGAACATGCACCTGGAAAGAACGATAATGGATTCGAGTACTTACGACTTTTTGGACAAAATTTCAAATGTTTAACCCCTTTATATATATATATATATATAAGCATACCACTCTGTGGTGGGGGGTTAGGCAGGACCCCTACCTGTCATTTAGAACAGATAATAAAAGATATAAGGAGGGGGACAAAAACCAAAACCTCCAATCAAGAGAAAAAAATACAACATAAAAAGAAAAGATTAAGGCATAGCCTAACATGAGAATCATAATAAAAATGACTAACATAGACGGTGATAATATGTCTTACGATACTTGCGGCCGACAAGTAATTTAAAGCCCTTTTTCGATTGACCAACAATGCTAAAATTAGGGCTAAAGTCAATTCTCTTAGAATTCTCAGGTGCAGACAAAAAGTGTTCGTTATTTGCCAGGTGCTCGTCAGAACTATCATCATTATCAGTATGAGAATTGTAATGCCTAAAATCTGTGGTGGATGCTCGATGAAGATGAGGATTATACTCACCAATGCTCCGCAGGGGAGACAGGCTTTGATCACGAGGTTCTCGGACCCTAGAATCATGAGTCGTGGCATCCTGGGCAATTAGCTCCTGAACGGATGTAGAATTTGTAACGTTAGTTCGGTTCTTCGTAGGTTTGGTAATCGGGGACCCCGCATCCACAGTCTGCTTAGTGATGGAAGGCTCAGGTCGTGGAGTATATGAGGATTGTGGAGTATCTGATTGTAGAACTTTTGACTTCTAAACCCTTTTATATTTCCTTTAATAGCATTACAGCAATGCTGTTAAAAAGTTTGCTGTATAGTTTTGTCAAATTTTCAAATTTGGATACGCCTCGGATATCCATAGATAATATTATACTTTACAACTATTATCTTAAGTGGGAGGAAAATTTATAAGAGTCCGGTAAACAACCTCAGTATAAACTTTTGTTATTTTCATAGGTCAAGTGAATCATAATGTGAAATCCTTTTGATCTATGCATATAATAGGTTTGTAATCGCACTAAGGTAGTGCGTCTTATCTATTATTTTTCTTTAACTAAGAGTTTGAACAATAAATTTTATTACTAATAAAGCAGTTTATTAATTCACTTTATCATCTAATGGTGAGTCGTATTAAACTTTTACCACTTCTTAGACACCATTAATCTTGTTTAAGTGGCCAACATTAATCGTATCAGCTTTGCTTAAAATCCACCCACTTTATCAAGTGGTGAATATTAATTATGTCAACTTGGCTTAGCTTTTTCTTGTGAACAAATTGATAATGGCCAATTTTTATATTTTCTTAGCTTTTTCTTGTGGACAAATTGATAGTGGCCAACATTAATATTTTGAAAATGACAAGTCAAGTCTAGTCTAGTTTCAATTAAGAGAGAGGGGAAAAAAAGGGAGAATAAGAAGAAAGGTGTTGTCCTTATTTTGAAATAAGATAATATAATATAAATTATGTTTAATTAAATACAATCCTTTATATTCTAAATTAGTATATATTAATCAATTTTATTATAGTTTATGATTTTTTATATGAAAAATATTCATAAAAAATTGTGAAGATAAGTAATGCTAATTTGAAGAAAATAAAAAGATAAAAATAATAATAATCTATCGCTATATTGTCACAAGTTATAAATATGGGTAATAATACTAATTATTAATTTTATCTTGGTAAGGATAAAAATTATTTAATTAGATAGAGATATTTTGGAGAATATCTTTTGATGAAATAATTCGTACGTTTTAGATTAAGTAAAAACCTAAAAAATTGGCTTCATAACTTAAAGACTTAATCACTGAAAATTTTCATTAAGTTGAAAAAGCAAACGGACTTAATGACTTAAATGATTGAAATTAAGTTAATTAAATCATTAAGTAAAAAAAAAAAAAAAACAGCGCCCAAATAACAAAATTGACTTAAATTTTTGCATTCTCCTATGGCGCTGTTTTGCTTAATTATATGGCTTAACCACGAAAAGATAATCAATTTACATGAATTCCAATAAACTTGACTAGGAAAAATATATCAATAAAATCCGAAAGATTGAAGCCTATTCCAATCATTAACAGTGTTTCATTCCTTTAATAGGTGTTGATGACAAAGAAAGACCAGGAGACGACTTAGAAAAAAAAAATCGAAGAAAATGATCGTACAGTAAATAGATTGAGGGATTTTTTTTGGGGTCTAGCAATTTAGGTTATGGATATTTTTTAGAGTAAAAAAATATTTTCTTAAAATAAATTTCATAAGTAATTTAATGAATTTCAATAACTCCATCCTTTAAAAAAATAAAATCTAAATTATTCTTTTAACTCTTATCTTTTTTAAGATTTAAATTTACATAATTAATTAAATAAAATTATTTAAAAAATTACTGCTCTGTATATTCAATAAAATTTTGCATTGGAGTTGGAAAGAGCAGTTTTTAACTGAAAAGTTTTAATCATTGATAATGTGTATATTTGGCGGTCCTTATTCTCAGGTCCTTGTAATTGGATCTTTTTGCGTGTCACCCAGTCTTTGTTTTGGCTTCTCTTTGTCTAAACTTACGGCCCCAGCTACCTTGTCAAATGCTTGAAAAATGAACATACAGCAAAAGACTTTGAATCTGAAGAAAAAAGATAGTCATCATGTGGTTCAATTGTCACTTTATGATCTGCCTTTCCCTTTTTTTTCCAAATTTTACGTGTAAAATGACCATCAGAATGCGACATGCACTTGGAAAAAACGATAATAGTTTTGAGTATTTGTGACTTTTTGGACAAAATTTCAAAATGTAACCCCTTATTTTATGTTTCCTTTAATAGCATTATAGCAATGCTGCTAAAAAGTTTGCTGTATTTCTATTCCCGAGAATTCGAATCAAGATATATATACACTCGAAATGCTGATAAAAAGGTTGCTGTATAGTTTTGTCAAATTTTCAAATTTGGATATGCAGTGGATATTGATGTTAGAGATATGAGTTGTATTTGAAAATATCAATATCCCAGGTTGCTTAGACATGAGAGTATAAGTTGGTTTATATATAAAAACTAAAAATAATACGGTAACAACTAACAAGGTCATTAAGATTTAAGAGGGGGCTAACGCGCACGAGACCAAGCCCAAAAATAGAGCCCGCTCTAAGAATTTATTAATTGGGCACGAGGGGGAACCCCCTGGGGATTGGGGGTGTTGTATATGTGCGCCAACTTGGCTGCTTTTTATATTTATTCCCTTTGCTTTAATTTATTTATTTTAATGCAAATTATATTGAGAATTCGATTCAAATTATTTTTAATCCTTCTTTAATTATAATTTGAATTTTGAGAGAAAAAAGGGCTAGGGTGTGTATCTATTTAAAAGGGCGATTATATCACATTGTTTTTATTTGGAAAAGCTCGCTCTTTGTTCTTCTTGCTTTTGCCTTCATCGTTGTACATTTTATTGTTCTACACTGTCATTTGGAGGGCAACCTCACAATAGTAGAGTCATTGTATCCTAAAGATCAAACTGCCTTTGTTACACCATCTTGCACCGAGATATTGTATCTTGAGGCGCGGAGTTTGGTCTTAAGGACAGTGTTGTCGCACGCCTTGACTGTTTTTTTGTTTCTGTCCAGTTTCCTTCCAAACTTTCGCTGTTTCCATATCAAATTTTTGACAATCTTAAAACCAAATATGAGTGATCTTCCACCTTCATTAGCCACTGCACCTGTTGCACCCGCAGCCCCTGGACTTCCCGACCTCTTTGTTTATGATCTTCCTGCTTCCACTTCCAACACTGCAAAAAACTTGCTGGATGCCTCCAAGATTGAATTGTTCAATGGTGAAAATTTCAAGTGCTGGCAAGAAATGGTCTTCCATGTACTGGATGTTCATAACCTTGTTGACTACCTACAGTCATCACCACCAGAAGAGGGCACTGAAGATTACGACAAGAAACTCCAGACTTGGAATGCTGGTAATAAGGTCTGCATGCATACAATACTTAATTCTCTTGCTAGTTCCCTTTGTGATATTTATTATCCATATAAGAATGCATATGAGATATGGGCACTGCTTAAGAAAAAATATATGGTAGAAGATACTGAGACTCAATAATATATTAGTCATTTTCTACATTATCGGATGATGGATGATAAATCTATGTCTGAGGAAATCTATGAATATCACGTATTAGTTAATAGTATTAGTTAATAATCTTAAAAGGGTGGAAATATTTCTTCCTGACGATTTGTGACTGGTTGTTTGATTGAAAAACTACTAGCTAGAATCATGGGAAGATTATATCAAAACCTCAAAGCATAAGAAAAAGCAAGTGAGTTTTAAAGATGCTATTATACATGTTAGGATTGAGGAGAAGAATAGAATTAGAGATGTATTTGATAAGGCAAAGAAATTTCGTTCTAATGCAAATCTAATAAAGAACACTCCTCAACTTAATAAAAAGCAGAGCAATCCTATTAACAGACACCCTAATAACCCCAAAAGGCTCATTGCTAAAAGAAAAAGAGAGCTGCCACTTTATACAGATTATAAAAAAAGATTTTTCTCTCTATTGTTGAGAGAAAAATTTTCTCGTGCTAGTTGCTTTGGTAGTGATAAAGACGCCTACACGTCAAGTGCAGATCAAACCTGAGTCATAACCTGGAAGATCATTGGTGATAGTTCGTGATCTAACAAGCGTGGTGGTGACGGATCGTGATCTAACAGGCATGGTGGTGACGGATCGTGATCTGGGAGCCTAAATCACTTCAGCGGAAAAATCTAAATCAGTTTTTCAAGGTACGATTTTTAGATTACCAATTCTTATATATTATATGAGAGCGATCTTAAAAAGGTTTTATAAAAAATTTTAAAAAAATGATCTTTCCCCAACAAATGGTTGGGACCAAAAACACTTACAAGGTCAACAATTAAAAATAATTTACTTACCGAAACTGAAGAGTGGAGGAAAGAATTGCTAAAATTCTTTGAGAAAACTTTATGCATTAAAGGACCGATGAAAATAAAATTTGCAACTGGTGGCTTAAGTTCCTTAAATAAAGAAGTTAAAGATAGTTACAAAAAGAGAAGTTAAAAACAATTTCAGAAATTGGACAGTTTTGATAACTAAATTAATCATCATTCTTATGTGCACATGTTCTTTGAGTTAAAACTATAGATACTCTGCCCCCTATTAAAAGACATGAACAAATATCCACTCATAATTCAAATACGGAGGGGAAAAAAAAAATAAAATAAATGACGGACCCCCTACAATCGTGTAATCTAGGTGACAATGACGGTGAAACCATATCAATGAAAAAAATTGGCAAACGTGACAAAATTATACACTTGTTGTTTAACTAAAATTCAAATAAACCAGAAGCTTGTCAAAATGTGATGAACTACATCATCCCTCATGTAATGTTTGCAAATTTCTGCATAGTCCATAGGACAAGCTATTACCATCTTACTGTTGGATTAACAAATTAATAAAAGGACTACCTTACCCTTTAGAGTAATGAAAGAACAAAACATAAAGGTGGTAAAAGCTTCCTAGCAGTATCGAAGTTTTCAACAATCTTTTTTTTTTTTTTTTTTATCACATGAAGAGTTAGCGATTCAATCATCCAAGCACTTGACTTAAGCCATGACCATAGCTCATTGTTAGCTTTACACAATAAGGGAGTCAAAAATAAAAACAAATTGCCGAAAAAAATTTAAATTAATAAGAAGAACTTGTTTATGTGTATAGTAAAAAGCTGAATGTTTTCATTCCTCTCCTCACATAACTTGTTCACTATGGACACCTAGAGATTTAAAGGCTTATTGAGTATGCAAAATGCAATCGAAATTACCAGCAAAAGTGCTGCAGTAAGATTTTATTTTCAGTTTTTTACATGTTGTTTTGCTCGAGAACTAGCAAAATTTAGATTGAGGGTTTTCGGTTGGCATAATTTATATCATATTTATTACCCTTAACTTATATTTGTTAGCTAATTAAGTTTAATAATTAATTGTAATAAGTAGTTATTTTATAATAATGCTTAAATGGAGAATTATTATAGAATAACGGGGAGTTAAAGGAATTTAGGCGGTAGAACTAAGCGTATAAAATACTTTGTGCACTCTCTCACTAAAATTCAGTTTTGACGCAAAGCTAAGGGAATCCACTCTTAATAATAGAAGCCTTGAAGTCTTAGGTTCAAGTGCAGTGTGCAGTATTACCACATCGCAAGACTTCTAGTGCAGTGTGCAGTATTACCGCATCGCAAAAGGCTTAAAATCCACTCACTTTCTCAAGTGGATCATGTCAACTTGCCTTGGCTTTTGTCAAGTGGGCAGCGATCATGTCAACTTTGCCTTAGCTTTTGTCAAGTGGCCAACGATCGTGTCAAATTTCCTTAACAATTTGATAGTGGCCAACATTTATATTTTCTTAGCTTTTTCTTGTGAACAAACTGATAATGGCCAACATTTATATTTTGAAAATGACCAAGTCAAGTCTAGTTTCAAATTAAGGAAAAAAAAAAATAAAAAGGGAAGAAAGGCGTCGTCTTTGTGTTATGTCTGAACTTGTCCTGTTGTCTTTGAATTTACAACTCTCAGAAGTAGGTGAAGCTCACATACAAAGGCAAGCCAAGGAAATTGCCTCCTCACTTGTAGAAATGAGTACCCACTCCGTTTATTTTCCATCCATGCTTCTTTTTTTCATCACACTGTTGCATGTTGCAGCCTTTGAGGAGGGAGATCGTGCAGCCCTCCAGGCCTTTAAGTCAATGATTGCTCATGACCCTCAAAGAATCCTGAACTCATGGAATGATTCTCGCCATTTCTGTGAATGGGAGGGCGTTACATGCGGTCGCAGGCACAGACGAGTCATAGCCCTTGATCTGATGTCAAAAGCCTTGAGTGGCTCATTGTCTCCTCATATTGGCAACCTCAGCTTCCTGAGAGAGATCAATCTTATGGATAACACTATCCAAGGTGAAATTCCTCCTGAATTTGGGCGTCTGTTCAGGTTAGAAGCTCTGTTTCTAGCAAATAATCCCTGGTTGGGAAAATTCCAGCCAACTTGTCTTATTGTTCCAGGCTCACAGTACTATCTTTAGGACAAAACAAGCTAGTAGGAAGTATTCCATTTGAGTTTGTCTTTCTATACAAACTCAAAGGACTATCTTTACACAAAAACAATTTGACAGGAGGCATCTCTCCCTTTCTCGGGAATCTAACATTCCTCGAACTTGTGTCTCTATCTTACAACTCTTTTGAAGGAAATATTCCAGATTCATTGGGTCAATTGAAAGAGTTGAAAAGTCTTGCAATTGGCGTAAACAACCTCTCCGGTAAAATCCCTCCTTCCATTTGCAATCTTTCCTTCCTTGTCAATTTTTCGGTGTCTCAAAATCAAATCCATGGGAGTCTTCCATCATGTTTAGGTCTTAATTTTCCTAATCTCAAATTCTTCCAAATCGACCAAAACTTCTTCACTGGATCCATTCCTGTATCTTTATCCAATGCTTCAAAACTAGAAGTTATTCAAATTGCGAATAACAGTTTTTCTGGAAAATTTTCAGTCAATTTTGGAGGCATGAAAAATCTTTCACACCTAATTTTACAATCTAGTAATTTAGGAAGCGGGGAAAGTGATGAGATGGGGTTTATTAATTCTTTGGCCAACTGTAGCAAATTGCGAGTTCTAAGTTTTGGTAGAAATCAATTTAGAGGAGTATTGCCACATTCAATAACTAATCTGTCAAGTCAACTTCAAGTTTTGTTCCTTGGGTTTAATCAGTTATATGGAAGCATACCTTCAGGGATAGGTAACCTTGTTAACTTATATTTATTAGCGATGGAGCAAAACCAATTTATAGGCACAATTCCTCAAGAAATGGGTAAGCTTTTGAACTTACAGGGCTTGGATTTTGGAGGCAACCATTTCTCAGGGAAAATTCCTTCCACTCTAGGAAATTTGTCATCAATAAGTGAAATTGTATTAAGAAATAACAATTTATCCGGAGTCATCCCTTCTAGTCTAGGAAATTTGAAACGATTGGCACTTTTAGAAATGTCTGGAAATGACCTCAGTGGATCTATCCCAGAAGAGATTTTCAATATATCCTTTCTTTCAAATTCACTGATTTTAGCCCAAAACCACATTGTTGGATCTATATCTCCAAGAATCGGTAATCTAAAAGCTTTGAGGATTTTTGATGTGTCTAGTAATGACTTATCTGGTGAAATTCCAAGTGAACTTGGTCTTTGCTCTAGTCTTGAAGATATTTATCTAGTGGGAAACTACTTCCACGGATCTATTCCTTCATTTTTCAGTAATTTGAAAAGTATTAAAAAGGTTGATCTTTCTCGGAATAATTTGTCTGGCCAAATTCCAATATTCCTCGAGACTCTTTCTCTGGAATATCTTAACTTATCCCTCAATGATTTCGAGGGAAAACTACCAACAAAAGGAATTTTTGCAAATGCAAGTGCAATAACAATTGTGGGTTATAATAGACTTTGTGGGGGCATACCTGAATTGCAGCTGCCCAAATGCACCGATAATAAATCAAGTAGTCAGAAGATCTCTCGAAGATTGAAAATAATAATCTCAATTGTAAGTGCCTTTTCAGGACTAGTCATGGTGTCATTTTTCATTTTCTATTGGCACAAATGGAGGAGGGAGCCTTCCAGGCAACCTTCAAGACCAATGACAACAAAAACATTTCCAAAGATGTCTCATAAAAGCCTCTTCAAAGCGACTGATGGGTTTTCTTCAACACACTTGATTGGAGTGGGTAGCTTTGGCTCAGTGTATAAGGGATTACTTGTTGAAGATGGAACTATTGTTGCAATCAAAGTGATTAACCTTCAACGCCAAGGAGCTTCTCAGAGTTTCAAGGCTGAATGCAAAGCCTTGAAAAATATCCGTCATAGAAATCTTGTCAAGGTCATAACTTCATGCTCAAGTATTGATTTTCAAGGTAATGACTTTAAGGCTATTGTTTATGAGTACATGCTAAATGGGAGTCTTGAAAAATGGTTGCATCCAGAAGCAGTTGCACAAAGAGATGAAGAAATTGAAATTCAGAAACTCACCCTTCTTCGGAGAATAAGCATCGCAATTGATGTGGCATCTGCACTAGACTATCTTCATCACCACTGCCAAGAACCAATTCTCCATTGTGATCTAAAGCCAAGCAATATCCTTCTCGATAATGACTTGACTGCTAAAATTGGTGATTTTGGACTAGCTAGAATTTTTCATCAAGCAGTCTCAAATCCAGCTTTAACCAGCTCCGTTGGTGTAAGGGGAACAATTGGCTATGCAGCCCCAGGTTATAACTTATATTCTATTTCATAATTTATATATTTTGTCTTTTAATTTCTTTTTGCAACTCCTAACTTCTTAATAAATCTTATATTGAATGGCAGAGTATGGCCTTGGAAGTGAGGTGTCAACAAATGGAGATGTTTATAGTTATGGAATATTGCTATTAGAAATGGTGATAACAAAAAAACCTACAGATGTTATGTTTGAGGGGGACTTGAATCTTCACAACTTTGCAAGAATGGCCTTGCCTGATCGTGTGATGGATATTTTGGATCCAATACTTCTAAATGTGGTGAAATTTTGATTAGCACTGATAACCATAAGCAAAGGCAAGCAAGAATTAGTAGCAGATTAGAATGTCTCATTTCTCTAATTAGAATTGGAGTTGCTTGTTCAATGGAGTCACCGCAAGATCGAATGAACATGACTAATGTTGTCCATGAGTTACAATCGGTCAAGAAAATTCTCCTTGAATGTGAAACTATTCAACAAGCAAACAAATATAACTAGATGATACAATATTCTCTTGTAGCTTTTGTCGAAGTGAAATAAATTTACATTGTATCTTTGTGAGAGTTAAAAAAAGGCTCATTACTTTGTTTTATGTCTTTTTCCGTCACAGTCTTATGAATCACAAGGCAACAAAGTTAAAAGCTTCATCAAACCGAAGAAAGTGAAATTTGATCTTAGACAAAATAAGGTGGGAGGAGGGAATAGTAATTTTATCACACATGTATAATTGTATAGGTTTATAACAAAAATTTTGGCAGCATGTAGAGGCAGAAGCAATTAGATTTCAAGTCCAAGTTGCTATTGTCTTTGATGATGATAGAGTCAGATGCTATGAAAATATTGTAAATTTGATAAAAGGTAATGAAAGCAGTTCTAAAGAGATCTTTGTATAGTTTTAGAAATTCAATGAAGAGATGATAACAATGTAATTGTTTAGCTTATAGAAGAGCTAAACTGTGTTCAGTTATATATATTGAAACGACCTGCCCCGAATCTCCCGCGGGCGAGTCAATCTAGTCTCATCAAAATGGACTTGATAATAATATAATTAGTAAGGATTCTGTCGAAAATTCGGCAGAGTCTCCTTTATATATATATCACTCCCAATCTATAAATATGTAAGACAAACACTCCCAATATAATTCAATATACAACAAACTCCAGTGATCAACATCTTCAACCAAAATGCTGAGTTTTATATCTCCAGAGTCTCAAAAGATAATATTATAACTAATATTAATATCTCAGTTTATTCTTAATCCCAAAAGAATAATATAACAAAAATTATACAATCCCAAAAGAACAAGATGACCAAGATGTCCTAACAAAAACATCTATATCTTCTAACACCATCACGTGGCCAAGACTCAAAACATATTTACAGTCGGTGGGTCGGTCTGATGTACTTGCAACCTCCTGGTGAGGGGGGAAAATAATAATAAAAAATGGGGTGAGTTTAAAACTCAGTGAGATCAGTGAGTGGATAATAGTTTTTGAAATTAATTCTTACTTTAAAAGAAATAATCATATCATTTCCAAACACGATTTCATCAAACCATATGAGAGAAACCAATAGTAAATCATTTAACATTTAAATCATTTTACTAACCATGAAAAGCATATATAATATCGTACCAAATAACCATGGAAATCATATCACAATATCATATAAAATACACAAATCTGAAAATAATCACCAAATAAGTATCCAGGGAAATAATCTCGTCATATCCGGACCTCAACGGACGGGTAATGACGTATTATCTGGGTACCGTCATGCCCCGGAGCTACACGGATAGACAGGGAAATACCATCTCATATCTCATCATATTTGTGCATGCATAATCTAGTCCCCAAAGGACAAAAGCACCCAAGCACAAAGGCATGTATCTCGTCTGTATCTCAATATCTGTCTGTATCTAATATCTGTATCTCTGTAATCATCATACCACATGCATATGCCCCCAAAAGGAAGAAACGCCCAAACACACGGCCCAAAGCCTCTATGTGTGGTCAGATAGGCCCCAAAGGCCTCTCATCTCATCTCATCTGTATCACTGTATCTAGAGGGAAGGGTATTGTCCAATGCTTTTAAAAACAATCTCTATACTCATATTCATGTATATTCTAATCATACTTTAAATCATATATTTCTTTTCATTATCACATCTAAATCCACTTTTCTCATCTTTAAAATACTATCATATTTCATTCAAAGTCGACACGGAAAACCATTGACCAAACATTTTAATATAATATTAATGCGTGTATAAAATCCATTTCGAGGAAATCATTAAATCAGAACATTTAAAATACTTATTTTGCAAACATGCTTTACTATCATAATTAACTATGAAAATAGGTTTTATATATTCCACTCACAGTGACGGTGTTCACGCTCGGTTATCGTCCACGTCCGTGGACCGGTTCTCGCTCACGGATCCTCCTAAATCAAGGAAACAACATAATTATTTTTCGTAAATCAGAATTACGACTAAATTTTTGCAATAAACTCGAAACGAACATCTATCCATAAATTTACAACTCCCGTGTCGATAAAATTACTAAAATGCCCTCGAGTCCGTAAATCATTAAAATACTTCGAAATCGTAAATCACTGAATTACCCTCGGAATCGTAATTACACCCAATCCTCAATTCTAGGAATTACTAAAATATCCACAGGCTCAGAAATTACAAAATCGCCCTCAGAGTGTGAGATTACCGAAATGCCCTTGCCGGTCAACGGCCACTGGAATTTGGTCAACCCTGGATGGGAAGCTCAAGTCTGAAAGTTCCAATCACGCTGAGTTCAATGGTACCGGCGGTGAGCTACAACGCACGACAACGACGCTGGAATCTAGCTCGACAGTCGTGAATTCCAACAATTGACCGGTGGCAAAACAGTGACTCTCGGTGGCTATGGATGGTCGGAAATGGAAGAGGGAGTCGTGAGGAATAAAATCCAACCGGCGGTGTCACCCAAAACCGGCGAAAATACCGACAGAACAAAGTGAAACAGTCGTGGGTTTTCAAGATTCGATCGCTGGCGTTCCGGTTGGTTTTCGGCGGTGAGGATGGCAGGGGAATGACGACCGGCTTCTAAGCTTCATATCGGTACCAAGCTTGACCAAAACGGTGGCCGAAAATGGAAGTTACGACCAGGTCAAGGTCGTGGGTTTCGGGTTGAGTTTTCAGGTCGGGTTGACAGCTCTCTCTCTCACTCTCTCACACATGTGTGGCTTCCCTCTGTTTTCCAGCTCTTTTCTTTTACTTTTATTAACTTCTTAACTGCCTTTTTTTATTCTTTTGTTTTTGTTTCACATATGTTACATATATAGCCAACTATCTAGTGCAATACTGATCAAGAGTATCAATTCCAATTCTAGGCTCTATATGTTGCATCATTACATCCTCTTCAAAATAAATATTTCATCTTCTGAGAAAGTTCAACTTTCCTATACAATATGCAAAATGAAATGCAAGAACAAGAGGAGAGATAATAAGAACGACAGCTATAATTGGCAAGTGATCATGGTGAAACCCAAAATAATCTTCAAAGAAGGAAGACTGTGTTCTTGTTTCACAAATACAATAATTTCTTTGTAGTGATTTGATCTGCTTTGCTTCCTTACAAGATCAACCATTGCCCAGGACCTTGAACAAGATTAATCAAGCTGTTAATTTGCAAGACTCAACCCAGAAACCTTAAAGTAATAATTCTCAGAATTGCCAACCAAGATTATAGACAAAGATTAAAGAAAAAAAAACTCACAAAGCAACAAGAAATAAAGATTTACGTGGTTCAGTTGTTCCAATAATGGCACAACTTACATCCACGAGAGAGGCCTTTTGATTAGTCTTTTATTGATTATCAAGGGAAAATCTGTTACAAAGAGATACAAGTGAATACAAAGAATCCTCTCGAACCAATCCTCCTCTTTCTCTCCTTCCTATCACTCTAGAAATCATCGTCTCAAAGTGGCTGCGTTACTTAGCTTTATAACTACATCACTAACAAGAATCATGAACCCAGATTGCACAACTTCCTGACACGTGGATAACAGAAATAACGATCTTGAGCTGAAGCTGCTCACATGCCTCTCACATGTATCACTTAAAGATGCTCCAAATGACATGTCTGGGCTGTCGTTTTGAAGTTAATTGGTTATAAGTGAAACATGTGCTTTCTCACGTGACCTTAGCTTATGACTTCCACATTAAATGTTGTCGTTTTAACCTCCTGAGTTTGATTCACTAACGCACTTCACAATTCTCCACCTTGAATCAATACTCCCAATCATACTCCTTCTCCATCAACAGCAGCTTTAAAAGCTACTTAACCCAGTTATGTTCAAGCATAGCTTGAGCTTGGCTGTTGGAACAACTTTAGTAAGCATATCTGTAGAATTTTGGCCTGTATGTATTTTGACTAGTTTGATAGCCCTTTTTGAGACTTCATATATGATAAAATGAATCTTTATATCTATATGATTAGTTTTCTCAGGATGTGTTGGATTATTACTCAAGTGAATTGCACTTGAGCTATCATAGAAGACTGGCACTAACCTCTGCATTTTTCCCAATTCTGACACCAACCCCTTAAGCCATGATGCTTCTTTTACAGCTTCAGTTGCAGCTGTATATTCAGCTTCTGTAGTTGAAAGAGCAACTACATAATGCAGTGTAACTTTCCAATTAATCAAACATCCATTGAGCATAAACACATAACCAGTCAGGGACCTTATTCTATCCAAATCTCTAGCATAGTCTGAGTCTACATAACCCCAAAATCCATCTCCTTTGCCTGTGTTTCTCTCATACACTCATCCACAATTCAAAGTACCATTTAGATACCTCATAATCCACTTAACAGCCATCCAGTGTTCTTTTCCAGGTAAGGCCATATACCTGCTTACAACACTAATAACATGTGCAATATTAGGCCTAGTTAAGACCATTGCATAGATTAAACACTCCACTGCATTTGTATAAGGGATTTTAACCATTTCATGCTTTTCTTCTTCTGTTGTTGGACACTATGAACAGCTAAGTTTGAAGTGTGAGGCCAAAAGTGTTTGTACTGGTTTGGAGTTATTCATCTAATAGGTGGCAAGTACTTTCTTTAGATATCTCTCTTGTGACAGAAACAACATACCATCCTTCATGTTCTTTTTTATCTCCATCTTTAATATCTTTTTAGCCCTGCCCAGGTCCTTCATATCAAATTCAGAATTAAGCAATAGCTTTAGATCATCAATGACTTCCATGTCTTTACTTGCTAATAACATGTCATCGACATATATTAGCAAATACACATATGCACTGCCCTTCATTACGTTATAATAAACACAGCAGTCATAATTGCACTTGTTGAATCCATTTGTCACCATGAATTCATCAAATCTTAGGTACCATTGCCTTGGGGACTGTTTTAACCCATATAATGATTTCTTCAACAAGCAAACATGATCTTTCTTCAAAGGTTCTTCAAATCCTTTAGGTTGAGCCATAAGTATTTCTTTTTGGAGTCTACCATGCAAGAAGGCAGTCTTGACATCAAGTTGACCAAGTTCCATGTCTTCAACTGCAGTTAAGACAATAATCACCCTTATGGATGCATGTCTGATAGTAGGAGAAAAAACTTCTTTAATCCACCCATTCATTTTGTGTGTACCCCTTTGCAACCAGTCTTGCCTTGAATCTTTTAAGTTCTAAACTAGTCAAGCCTTTTTTAACTTTGAAGATCCATTTGCACCCAACCACTCTTCTATTTACTGGCCTCTTAACCAATTCCCAAGTTTCATTATTGTATAAAGAAGACATTTCTTCATCCATAGCCTTCTGCCAATTTTCCTTATGAGGACCCTATGTAGTCTCTTTAAAGGTCTTTGGTTCATCAACTTCAATGTCTTGTGTAGCTGCTAAAGCAAAAGCAATTATGTCTGCATAACTAAACCGCTTAAGTGGCCTTATGTTTCTTCTCATCCTATCCCTGGTGAGTTAATAACTTATTTCCTAAGTGCATGATTATGACTGTGTTTGTTGATAAGTTTCCAATGTGTTATCTGCATCACTATCAGCATTTTGAGAATCTAAAGCTTCCTCGATGCCTCCATGACTAGATGCCTCCACCTTAAACTCTACTACCTCAGAATTCTTTGTGCTAGAGTTTGTTCCCTCAATAGTCTGCCTTTTCACTATTAATTCATATTCATTAAAAATGACATCTCTGCTTATTATGCATTTAGGGGGATTTAAATCAATACAGTAGATTTTATACCCTTTCACCCCTTCTAGGTACCCTATGAATACCGCTTTCGATGCTCTAGGTGCAAGTTTTCCTTGTCTAACATGAACATAAGCAAAACAATCAAAGGCTTTCATGTTACCATAGCTAGCTGGTTTACCCCCCTCCCCACACTTCAAAATGTATTTTAAATCCTATAGTAGATGAAGGGCTTAAATTCACTAGATATGTTGTTGTCATTAATATTTCTACCCACAGTGACTTAGGTAGCTTAGATTGAATGAGCATACATCTTACTCTTTCCATAAATGTCATATTCAATCTCTCTGCCAACCTATTTTGTTGAGGATTCAACCTCACAGTTCTGTGCCTAACTATGCCCTCTTTTGCACAATAGCTCTTAAACTGCTGGTTATAAAACTCTAACCTATTATCTATCATTAGCTTTTTAACCTTCTTAACCCTCTTACCAGTTTGATTTTCAACCAAACTTTTCCACTCTTTAAATTTTTCAAATACTTTATCCTTATTCTTTAAAGCAGAAGACCAAACCTTCCCTGAAAAATCATCAATGATGGTAACAAAATATCTTTTTCCACCTAAAGATAGTTCTTGAGCTGGTCCCCAAAGATCATAATGTACATAGTCGAAGATAGCATTTGACTTATGAACTGATTTGTTAAAGCTCGATCTTGTTGACTTACCCAACACACAGTCTTCAGAGAACTCTATAGTACCTATCTTATCTCCTCCTAGTACACCCTGCTTTTCAAGCTCCTTGAGTTGAAATACAAGTATGCAACCCAAGAGGGGGGTGAATTGAGATTCTAAAAATTATTCAATTTATAAAGAAAAACTTAATGCAAATATAATCCAAATTCAAAGCAATAACAATTAACTTGATCACAATATAAAGAGATAAGGGAAGAGGGATTCAAACACAGAGATTTTTACGTGGTTCGGCCAACCTCGCCTACGTCCACGCCTCCAAGCTTTCCGGGCTTGAGGATTCCACTAAGCAAGCCTCCAAGGCTTCAAATGCTTACACTTGACTTCCAAGGTGTCAATAAACCTTTACAACAAGAGATTATCCCCAATCTCTTAACCCAAGTGTATCCCAACACTTACAATCACTCAAAGTAAAAGATTACAAATTGATTTGCCTCTCACAATATATAGGATTACACAATGGTGCTTAATATGTGAATAGATGAAGCAAGAATGTGTTCTAAGCTCTATGAAGATTGTATTCTCGAATATTAGCTCAATGGTCGTGTTGTGATCAATCTTCTTTGAATTTGAATGAGCTTATTTATATCTGGAGATGAAAATCTAGCCGTTACAAACTGTCGGACAGAAAATGGTTCGCCGTTAGCCATAAACGGTTAACCGTTTCGGTTGGTCAAAGTTACCGTTGGGCCAGATTTCAAATAAACGGTTTGCCGTTTAGGATTAACCTTTCGCCGTTAACTTCCGGAGACCTGCAAGATGAACATTGGTTATCCGTTTACACTAAACGGTTAAGGACTTGCGTGAAGTGGCTTCTCTGGATATTATCGGTTAACCATTTGTAATAAACGGTAAGCCGTTTGACTCCAGTAACCTGCAAAACAAACTAGCCTTATCAGGTTTTGTTAATTAGTGCCAGAGGAGGACAACCTTCAATTCTGGACGTTATCGGTTAACCGTTTAAAATAAACGGTTCACCGTTAAGTTCCAGTAACCTTCCCATCTTTTGTGCTTTCCATTTTTCATAAACGGTTAGAGGTTTAGGAAATATGTTGCTCTCTGGCATTAATCGGTTAACCGTTTAAATAAACGGTTTACCGTTTATTGCCAGAATCACACTTTAAAACAGATTTTTACAGAAAATCATTTTTGAATTTGAAGGTCCATCTTTTATGAAAGAATGAATGTAATGATTATCAAGGCTTTCGTTTATTAAGGAATAGCTCCAATATTTTTATCAAAAAATATTTAAAATTTGTTATCATCAAAATCAATATTATTAACATATTTATGTTAACATGAGTCCACTTTCACTCATATATCCCAACCTAAGATGCCATAGCTTAGTTTTATCTATGTTGCTATCTATAGAAACACCAGATTCCCCAGCTTTGACTTCACCATTCAATTCATAAACACCATTTCTTCTAGTACCTTTTATAACAGTAGTAGAGCCATTCATCACCCTTAGATTACTTGATTCAAGCTGAACAATATACCCTATTTAATCAAGCATCCCTAAAAAAATAAAGTTTCTTTTCAAATCAGGTACATGCTTGACTTGTTTGATTTCCAGCACAGTTCTATCATGTAATTTAAGTCTTACATTCCCCAAACCAATTTCTCAACGCATAACATTATTTCCCATCATTACTCTACCCCCATCAAACTTTTGATACTCAGTAAAGTAACCAATAAAATGACTCATTTGAAATGTGTATCCTGAATCTAAGATCCATTTACCTTTTTCGTTACTATCTGTTGCAACACAGACACCAGCAGACTCATACCCTTCATCTTCCACAATAGTTGCATTACCATTCTGACCTTTTGGATCTTTAGGCTTATTCTTTCTCTCAGGGTAGTCCCGTTTCAAATGACCTTCCTTGTGACATTGAAAACACTTCCAAGTCTTTGTTTTATTCTTATGTTTCCCCTGCTTCTTTTTCTTGTCTTTTTTCTTATCAATTTTACCTTTTGCTGTTAATCCCTCTCCAGTGCCATTCTCCAACACATCTTGTTTTCCTTGTAATTCTAGTCCCATTTCAAATGACCTTCCTTGTGACATTGAAAACACTTCCAAGTCTTTGTTTTATTCTTATGTTTCCCCTGCTTCTTTTTCTTGTCTTTTTTCTTATCAATTTTACCTTTTGCTGTTAATCCCTCTCCAGTGCCATTCTCCAACACATCTTGTTTTCCATGTAATTCTAGTCCCGTTTCAAATGACCTTCCTTGTGACATTGAAAACACTTCCAGATCTTTGTTTTATTTTTCTGTTTCCTCTACTTCTTTTTCTTGTCTTATTTCTTATCAATTTTACCCTTTGTTTTTAACCCTTCTCCAATGCCATTCTCCAACACATCTTGTTTTCCTTGTAATTCTCTAGTATTAAGAGCAGCCTTAACTTCATCAAGTTTAAGGTTTGCCTTCCATACATCAAAGCATCAACAAAATGCTCATAGGACTTTGGTAGGGAACTGATTAATAAGAAAGCCTTACCTTCATCATCTAAACCTTCATCAATAGTTTCTAAAGTGTCACACACCTTATTGAATTCATCTATATGCTGCTCCAGAGATGAGCTTTCAACCATCCTGAGTGTAAACATCCTATTTTTTCATGTAGAGTCGTTTTACTAGGGATTTGGTCATATAGAGACTTTCAAGTTTTGCCCATAAACCTGCCACAATCTTCTCCTTGGCTACCTATCTAATGACTAAGTCCCTAAGACTCAAGATTAGAGTGCTCCTAGCCTTCTTATCAATTTCAACTAGTTTCTCTGGAGTCTTGGATGATGAGGCCTCTTTCCATTCCACCCTTGACACTGGTTTAATTGCATCTCCCAATCCTTGAGTAATAAGCAAGGCCTCCATCTTGATTTTTCAGATAATTCTTTGGTGTAGCCATACTTGAATCTTGTCCAAGAACTCCACAGCTCTGATACCAGTTGTAGTGATTTGATCTGCTTTGCTTCCTTACAAGATCAACCACTGCCTAGGACCTTGAACAAGATTAATCAAGTTGCTAATTTGCAAAACTCAAGCCAAAAACCTTAATGTAATAATTCTCAAAATCGCCAAGCAAGATTATAGACAAAGATTGAAGAAAAAATAACTCACAAAGCAATAAGAAACATAGATTTATGTGGTTCAGTTTTTCCAATAATGGCACAATTTACATACGGGAGAAGCCTTTTGATTAGCCTATAAAGAGTACATCCCTGCAAATCTTTCGCGATACACAATAGTTCTTTCCCTCACAATGTTTGATATAACTAATGAAAAATTGTTTATCCTCAAGAATACCACCGCCAAGTATAATGAACACTACATTGAATGAATCTAGCTGGTTATCTCTGGTAGACTTAAGGGAAAATGAATAGATGCTAGGTGCTTGCAAATTACACCAATAATTTAATCTTACTAAAATGAATGAAACTAGAGCATGTGTGTTGATGATCATTAGTCAATCAAAAGTATTTTTGGGTTCATTTAAAAAAAGACTACATAAATTTTTGCATAAAAAAACTTTCGATTAATATATTGTCTTTTAATGTTGTTACTACTGTTGATGTGTAGATAAACCATGGCATGTTATTACTAAATATATGAAGTTAAATGGCCTTCTAAGGTCAGACAGTGGAGCTATGGAATGTCAAAGCATAACATGTTCGTCGAAAATTCTCATTAAACCTTGACAAGAAGGTTTACTATAAAATATATAAAAAAAAAGCAAAATGCAGAGAACCCCTTGCACTATTAAACAACAAATAGTTCTATTTTACTTGATAAATATATTTTCTATAATTCACTTACATTTTCTGTCCTTGGTCCTAGAAAAGTACACCAAAAAGTAAACATCATGTCGTCATGTGCATGATCCATGTTAAATTATATGAAGGATTTCTCCAGTAAGACAAATACAGTTTCCATAAGCATGATTTAAATTGCCCCCAAGCATTGTGTAAAAAGCGAGTTGGAAAATGCAGATCTCTTGAACCTGGAGGTGGAGTATTCAAATGCTTAACAAGCTCTTTGTTGTTCCTACAAGTAGTGCAATATTGTGAAGTGTAAAAGGAGATCATAAGCGATTGTTCATCCAACTCTACTAATAATAACAGAAGCAATGAAATTATGCTATTATAGAAAAAATGATATTGAATATCCTTAGTACTTTGGAAATAAGATGTTTTAAAAGCAACTCTTTTCATATCAATGAATTGGTTGAATTATTATTATTGATCAATAATAGGTTCTCTAACGAAAAGCAGCCTATTTGATGTTTGTATATATATAAGACTTTTGATGCGTATGAGCATAATAATTAATAAAATCTATAGCGAGCCTTTTTTGGAGTAATTATAAGACTTCTATTACTTGAACTTACTCATATAAAGCATATTCTCTGTATATTTGAGAAAAATCTACACCAAATTCAGCTTTAGCAGATGTAGAAGTGACTTCTAATATCCATGTTACTGCGTTGAAATTATGTACTCTTTAAAGTATATTGATAATAAATATATTTTCTAATGTTGCCTAATGTTGGAATTATGTACTCTTTAAAGCATATTGATCTATCATAAATATATTTTCTGATTAATAAAATATTTGAGACATTTTTTAGATATCTTAATTGCATAAATAATTTGAATAAAATTCGATTAATCGTATTATATGATAATCTGTACAAGTTATTAAATAAATTGAGTTCACAGTTGATTAATAGAGTTGAGTGCTCTATTTATGTTTAGACTGCAGCAACTTCATTGAATAATTTGTCTTAATCATGTATGAATTTACTAAGTAGTTTGACTACATTGAACTGGATCACATATGAGATTTAAATTAACCTTGAAATGATTGTCAGACTTATTAAATCTCAGAGGCATTGATTTTATTGCAATCTAAATCTTGAGTTAATTATAGTTTCATGTTTGTGATTGTCATTTTATTTGAGTTATCAATGGGTGCGACATACATTTTGTAATCAAGATTACACATAATCTTCGCAAAAACATTTATGAGTAGTAAGATTATATATTAACAATATAAATTTTTAAACACATCTTTTAATGGGTTTTTGATACTTGATCATATAATTCTCTGGCCAGAGTGCATCAACATAATTAGCATGTTGAAAATGATCATTAGAGAAAACCTGTAAATGTCAAGGATTAAGATGTAATTAAATTAATTGGATAGTTGAGATATCAATTTAATTAGTATGGTTGTACGAAAAATTGTTCAGTAAAGAAATCAATGTGGCTGGGTTGAATTATTATTCGAGAAAAGTATCCTAGATAATATACAATTATGGAGGTCGGTTCCAATCTTTTAGTGGAGTGGTAGGCTCCATTTAATAAGCTTGTGTATAAAGGGCGTTGTGTTAGTTTACAAGATGGTCCCTTATAATAAGAACAAGTATAATGCCACTTTTGGCTTTAATTTTATATTTTAATTTAAATCAAATGTTTTTGATTCAATAGAATTAAAAAGAGATAAAAAATGAACCTAGGATTTCCATCAATAGATATAAAAGGGCTTATTCTTTCACAGAAAAATAAGAGAGACACAATATACAGAACAAAAAAAAAAAAATTTCTCTAGCTTAAAGAGAAAAAGTGTTTTACTACTAGTTGCTTTCAGTGATGATAACAAACATGTCAAGTGCAAATCGTTAATAATAGATTGTGATTAAATAAGCTTTTTGTTGACAGACCGTGATCTAACAAGATTGGTGGTGACAAATCATGATTTGAGAGCCTAATTACTTCAACAAAAAAGCAAAGTTACAAATTCTAAATTATGGTAAATCTATTATGGTAAATCTATGTGTTGTGTGAGAATTGTAATCCATATAGTTTTGTTGTAAAACAATTTTCAACCAACAGTTGATATTAGAGTGATCTCATATTAATATATAGAGTTACTGTATGAAATCAATCTCTTGTATTATGTGTATAAGAAGAGTGGCACTATTTTTATATATTATTTTAATTCATGGTTGAATATATTTATTGAGCATGCTAATGGTTATCTCAATTCATGGTAGCTATTTCATTTCTATTAATTTGATGGATTTGTAACTAGAGAGGTGGCCTAATTTTGCGATGTTTCTTTCTTGCTTATTTTATTTCACTGCTCGTACATTCTTTATAAGACATTACCGGCATAGGGGTTTTTGTAAATATTATTTAGTCTATAAAATAGTAAAGAACTAAAGAAAAAACATTGATGACAAAAAAGAGAAGCAAAACGGTAATAGCTTCTGGAATTGGCGACGGAAGACATAATGATGAAATTAGGGTTTATTTTGGATTTTTTTTCATGAGACACCTTAATGTTTTGTTGGTTTATGCTTTCTGCCAAAGTTTGAAATTTTGTTGCATTTAAGTCCAACACGCCGTATTTGAATTAGGGTTTTGGGTTTATATCCCATGGCACCCTATGATTTTGCTAGTTTACAGTTCAGCTAAGGTATTGGGCCTTTGGGTAGAAAAATTCAAATCTATTTATATTGGTCCCAAGCTCATTTTCATATTTTAAAATTGGGTCATATAAATAAAAAATTGGTGAGATCAATAATAAAATTTATTTGTCTCAAGAACTTTTAAAAATAAATTTGGACTTTTTTTATTAAATAATAAATAAGTCCAAATTAGGTCTAGGTTTTTTTATAAAAATTTTATTTCAAAAAATAAGACTAAATAGTATTTTATTTAATAGGTGCCCAAATTTAATCTTAAAAATAAACCAAGGATAAATTTAAAAGTCCAAAAATGGCCAAGCCAATGGATATGAACAAGAGCAAGTACAAGGAAGAGAAAAAATGAAGATAGACATTGACTTGAAGCCCAATAGATATTAGAATTATAGATTAAGTCGATTTTTCCTTAGGAAAAACCACGAATTGAGATTGTTTAATTGCTTTTATCTACATGCTATGTTTGATTGATAACATGCCATGATAACAGGTCATATAAAATAGGTAGTGCCACTCTATGCATCATAATACATAGCATCTGTAAATTGTGAACCTAGACATATATTGTTTGGTGTTTGCATGTGCTAAATGATATCAGATTTCATCTAGATAATTTTATTTTAGGAAGCATGCAACTAACTATATAGGATATAATCTGTATGTTGTTCAAAAGGAAGAATCAACTTTAAAATATTAAGTGGGAGAGGGAAAATTCAAGATAATTTTTCCCATGGGCTCAATTATTAGTTCAATAATAAACTTATATAGATAACTCATTTGAAATATTTAGAGGGAGCTTACATTTGTTATAAATAATGTATTCAGGGGGAGTTCATAGTTGATTAATATGTTGAATCATGTTTGCCATGTATTAAGGGGGAGTATAAATGTCAACATATATGAGATGTTTGTCATCATTAAAACGGGGGAAATTGTCAGCCTAAAGAGCTACACATATTGTGATTTTGATGATAACAAACATGTGTCTTAAGTGATTTGATAAATGTTGTAGAAAAATTCGAATTACCATGGTAACTTCACTGTTCTGAAGAGGTGAGCCACCTCATGAAGCGGCTAGCCGGTTACTTACTGGAATTTACTTATAACGGCTAGTTTTTGGGCTGAATCTCTATAACCTCAAATCCAACTTCACTTTAGAAACTTTTGCAAGCATAAACAAGTGCATACAACATATATTGAGCTTCCATTTCGCAAATCATCATATATTAAATCATCATTATGCTATAATTTGTATATCCACTCTAAAAGAGAGTTTTGGTTGTAATCTTTGTTTTCTTATCAAATTTGTGAGTGGACAAGTGTGAGAAACACTTGGGTGAAGAGATTGAGAGATAATCTCTTGATTGTAAATGTTTATTGACACCTTGGAAGTCAATTGTAAAGAACTTGAAGCCTTGGGAGGCTTGGATAGTGAAATTCTCAAGCTTGGTTGGCTTGGAGACGTGGACGTAGGCGGGAATTGTCGAACCACGTAAAAATCATTGTGTTTGCTCTCTTTTCCTTCACTCTTTTATTATTGTGCTTTATTAAATTTATTTATTTTTATTTCATTAAAGGAATATATTAAATTGTTGTGTGGTTTGTTTAATTTAAGTTTTAAAATCCTAATCCACTCACTCTCTTGGGTTGTATAACTAGCATTTCAATCCATTGTAGCATGATGATTTGCTAGCCAATCCATCCCCAGAAATCATGAATGTCTAACAGAATCATATATGCTACCATATCTTTATTACCCACTCTTATCATACAATCTCGAAATACACTCTCAACCAACAAAGAATTACCAATCGGTTCAGCCACTACTAAAGTACAATCTAATGGCCTCATTTCTCTATCTGCATGCAAGGAAAATGCACAAGAAATAAAAGAATGGGTAGAACCTAGATTAATTAAAATATATGCCTCACGGCCAAAAATAGTCAAAATACCTGTCACAACATCTGGAGTAGCATAAGCCTCCTGCTGGGTCAGAAGAAATACACGTGCCTAGGCTTGTGGTCTACTTGGCTAACTCCTCTATTGACTACCACTAGTCTGTCATGCATTAGACTGGTAACTATTGGAAAGTGTGGGTCCTCTTCTCTGAGAGCCTTCCTACTCTCGAAACCGATTGCTGAGACTCAAATGGTAATGGCGGTCTCGCCCTGGCACAAGACTGCTACTCGATGTCAAATTTGGACAATCCTTCTTCAAGTGTCTCGGTTGTCCACACTGAAAAAACATGACGACCCACTCAAACACTGTCCCTTGTGAAATTTCCCACAAATATTACACTAAGGGCAATTGCTTTGCCTAAATTGCGGCTTTGTTGAACATTGTTGTGACTACTAGAAGGTCTCTTCCCTCCGACAATATCTGGTCGTCGATTGTACTGTTGGCTAGTTGAGAAATCTCTATGCTTCATCTCTATTCTTTGAGTCCTACCACTAGGTTCACTAATTCTGCCAAATAGGACCTCGCTTGTGCTGTTGCAACTCAGCCCTTTATGCTTCTCTATGACTCCTCTCAATTCTCGTAGTAACTCTAATTAGGGTGCCAAAATCTGTACATTCTATTTCGATTACTATAGTCCTTATGTCCTCTTGAAGACCCCGTTCGAAGCACCTACACTTCTCCCTCTCATTTGGTACAGTAAATGGGGCAAATCTCAATAGCTCAAAAAATTTATGCTCATACTCTTCTACTATCATATATCCTTGTACAAGCGTCATAAACTCATTTACACTGTCCTCCTGATAAATAATGGGAAAGAAATTTATCGAAAAATTCTCTCTAAAAATTTGCCCAAATAATAGCTCCATATCCCTCATACCGACGTAGCATAGACATCCACCAGTGATACACATTACCCTATAATAGAAACTTATTGAAGGATAACCTTTCCTCATCAGTACATCTCAGTACATTATAAATCCTTCGCAGTCTGATTAACCATGACTCTGAAGTCACAAGGTCAGTTGTACCCTCAAAAGTCATAGCCCCCAAATCACGCGCACACTCAATGGTGTTTTGTGTGCCTGTATGAACTTTAATTCCCTCTGAACAATGTTAGCAACAAACCCTTCAAATCTATCCATAAATTGATCCATAGTATGAGGTACAATTTTCTTAAATATAGTAGAATTTATTTTTAAGCTAACAAGCCCGCTGAGTTTATAATATTTAATTTTAAGAAATGATGACATAAGCAATGACATAAGAAATGATGATGTAAGCGATGACATAAGCGATGATGTAAGAAGAAGTGTAGAGAAAGTTAAAGAATTCTAGAATTTAGTAAGTAATTTATGAAGGTGAATCTCAACCATTGATCAAGAGTTATAGTGGCAAAATTCTAGCCATCCATTAACCTTAAGAAATCCTATAAATACCCCCACCACCTCTCATTTGCAATGCAACCTAGAAATTTCATTCCCTTCTATTCTAAGTCATAATAACAAGAGTAGAGGAATCCTTAACTTAAAAAGGTTTAGAGAAGTCAAGATCAAGAGGTGAGTAACACTTCAACTGCAATGTAAGGACAAAATTATTTTTATACTTAAGTTCAGTTTTAACAATCCCTTTATATTATGATGGCCATTATAGTGTGATTAGTTATATTCTAAATCTTTATATGGTCGGCCCTGCCACCTAATATGTGATGCTATGGTCAGCTCTGCCGCCTAATATGTAATGTTATGGTCGGCTTTGCCACCTAATATGTGATGTCATGGTCGGCTCTGCCACTTATACTAAAGACTATTGTTTTTAAATAATGTTGTGTGTTGATTTTGTTATGCATTGAAGAATTTCAAATGTTATAAGTTGCATTGGATGCATGCATATCATGGATTACATTATGAAGAAGACGTTTCAGAAAATGAATTTATGAAAAATAGGTGGTTGTACTACCAGGTGACAAAGTTCTAAGGAGGGCAAGCCCTCAAAGGTAAGTTGAAAGAAATCTTTTGGGGACGGCAATACGTAATGCCCAAAAGATCAACTAATGAGGCCCAATGGCATATTGTTTAAAGAGTAAAAGTACCAGCCTTGTAGTGCAACATACTTAGGGCCCAAATAAAGTTGTTTTGTATTTTCTAAGTTTATTTAAAGAGCTTAATATGGTCATCCATATGCATCATAATTTATACATGCATTAAAGTGTTATCTTACTGGGCATTAGCTCACTAAGTCCTTACATTGCAGGTAACGATGAGTAGAGCAAACTGGCGCCAAGTCCTAACCAAGACGAAATGCATATGGGCATAACCGACCTTGGGATTTTATGACGGGCTCAACTTTGTATTAATAAAAATAAGTATCTTGGCTTTATGTAATAATTAAGTTTTTAAATAAACTAAGAAATCTCTATATGACTCTTACTTTTCTGTAATAAAGTTTTGTTGGATTGTGCTAAACTTTTAGAATTCGTATTTATATTAAAAGTAACTGTGTTTTTAAGCATTTTTTTAAGTAAATAATATAGTGGAGTGTTACATATAGTAAGTCTCGTTACTAGATGTGGCGTATGTGCACGTAGTATTGACTCACATACAGTCTCTACTAAGGGCTTCTCTATTGTCCAGTTGTGGAGGTAAACCCAAATCTGCCATAGATCTCATATTGGGTCGACCACGTCTGCACATGCTGATATCTATAAAATGTCATGATATCATTATACGAGATATAAATATATGTGCATCATGAAATAGTCTGCAGAATAAATAACCTAGACTCTAATACCAAAATGACATGACCCGCCCTGACCTATGTGTTGTATCCTTGGCGAATCATGCAATCTTAATAACTAAAACTCATGGCACGAAATTAATTCATGAAAATATATAAAAAATTGGTCTATGATATAAACACATAACAACCTCCGTATGTCCTCCGAAAATAAACATTCAAAACTTATATAGTTCATATCTCACTTTACGTACTCACACTACCGTTATATATGTATATATGAAGACATAAGCAACATAAATGTGCTCAATATGCAATTCATTCAACAATGCGTCTTGTGGCCCAACCTTAATTGACTAGAGTGATCTGCACAAAATCATATGGAAACTTGAGAGAAAGGGGAGGTAAATAGAAAAATAGTGAGCTTCTGGCTCAATGAGTGGATGTAATTATATATTAAAAAATATAATAATAAAGTAGTGTACTATTGCTTATACTAGAGTGATCTGCACAAAATCATATGGAAACTTGAGAGAAAGGGGAGGTAAATAGAAAAATAGTGAGCTTCTGGCTCAATGAGTGGATGTAATTATATATTAAAAAAATATAATAATAAAGTAGTGTACTATTGCTTATACATAATCATGTGACATAACTCCACTCTGAATATCATACATCAGCAGATATGGAGTTTATATTTCATATACGACAAGACTGCACTAAATAGTACCTAGGGGAAAATAACTCTCAATACTCGCCGGGATCATCATCGCGCGAGTAGAGCGAGGGAAATAGTCTCTCAATACCTAGCATAAATAAACTAACTTGCACAGGTAAAGTAACCTAACTCTCAATACGCATGCGCGCAGAGTCTATGGGAAATGGTACATATATAGTGACTCGCATTCACATCTCATGTCTCAATCAAACATATAATATGCATACATGTAATCATAACATGACATTAAATCATAATATCAAACATAAATGTTCCACATAATACATAATAGTAATAACAATATCCGCTCACAGATCCTCTTTCACTATGGAGTTGTTAGGGCTGTTGCGAGTCTTTAAATTCTAGAATTTCTCCTAAAATACAAGATTCAAATATTAACTATTAGAACTAATATAAAACTTATACGTATCATGTAAATTGTATGTAACTGGTCAAACTTCATAAATCTATTACCCACTAGTTTACTGGATATTAATCTAACTATCTAATTATATTTTCTGTAATATGTCTTTTTTTTTGGGTACAATAACGAGCCTATCTAAAGGCTAAGGCAAAACAGTGTGAGGGTATGAAACCCCAGTACAATCATGCAGAAGCCATAAATCAGCCCCAGGAGGAGGAGAATTGAAAATGTGCAGACCAACAGGTAAGGATAGAGCAGAGTTTGCAAGGAAGTCAACTGCAAAGTTAGTTTCTCTGTAGGCATGTTTGATCTGCACTTGCCAGCCTCTGTTCAACATATCCTTAATGCTCCTGATAAGTGATGCATATGCATTTGGCCTAACACTGTCATTAGCCACCAATTGAGTAACACAAATACTGTCAACATCAACTTGAAGCTGTCGAATTCCTATATTTCAGGCCAAGCATAATCCCTGGTAAAGGCCCCATAGCTCAGCTCCAGTTATGGAGCCAACACCAATATTCATGCCAAAACCAATTATCCATTCTCCATCGCAGTTTCGAATTAAGCCCCCAACACTAGATAAACCAGAACTTTTATGGCTTCCATCTGTATTAAGTTTAAGCCACGGCCAGCTCGGGGCCACCCATCCAAAATGTTTTTCAACCTTCATGTCAGCAGGAACAAATAAGCTCTGGTTAATCTTCTGAATTTCCTAAGTACGACATGTAACATATGTGAATTTCAAAATGAATAAAAAGAGGCAGTTAAGAAGTTAACAAAAGAAGAAGCTGGAAAACAGAGCAACAGAGAGCCACACGTGTGTGAGAGAGTGAGAGAGAAGCTGTCAAACCGACCCAACTGCAAACCCGAAAACCTGACCCGGAACCCGCGACCTTGACCCAGCCATATCTCCCATTTCCGGCCACCGTTTCGGCCGAGCTTGGTACCAATCTAAAGCTTAGAAGCCGGCCGTCGTTCCCTTGCCATCCTCGTCGCCGAAAACCAACCAGAACGCCGGTGATCAAAGCTTTAAACCCGCGACTGTTTCACTTTACTCCGTCGGGATTTTCGTTGGTTTTGGGTGACACCATCGGTTGGATCTTGTTCCCCACGACTCCCTCTTCCATTTCCGACCATCCATAGGCACCGAGAGTCACTGTTTTACCGCCGGTCGATTGTTGGAATTCACGGCTGCCGAGCTCGATTCCGGCGCTGTTGCCGCGCGTTGGAGCTCACCGCCGGTACCATTGAACTCAGCGTGATTGGAACTTTCAGATTTGAGCTTCCTAGCCAGCGTTGACCAAATTCCGGTGACCGTTGACCGGCAAGGGCATTTTGGTAATTTCACACTATGAGGGCAATTTTGTAATTTCTGAGCCTGTGGATATTTTAGTAATTCCTAGAATTGAGGAGTGGGTGTAATTACGATTCCGAGGGTAATTCGGTGATGTACGATTTCAGAGTATGTGTTAATGATTTACGGACTCAAGGGCATTTTAGTAATTTTATGGACACGGGAGTTGTCAATTATGGATAGATGTTTGTTTCGAGTTTACTGCATAAATTTTGTTGTAATTCCGATTTACGGAAAATAATTATGTCGTTTCCTTGATTTAGGAGGATCCGCGAGCGAGAACCGGTCCGCGGACGTGGACGATAACCGACCGTGAACACCATCACTGTGAGTGGAATATACAAAACCTATTTTTGTAGTTAATTATGATAGTAAAGCATGTTTGCGAAATAAGTATTTTAAATGTTCTGATTTAATGATTTCTCGAAATGTTTGGTTAATGATTTTGCGTATCGATTTTGAATAAAGCATGATAGTATTTTAAAGATAAGAAAAGTGGATTCAAATGTGGTATGATTTAAAATATGGTTAAGAGGTATGTGAATATGAGTAGAATGATTGTTTTTGAAATCATTAGACAGTACCCTTCCCTCCAGATACAGTGATACAGATGAAAGGCCTTTGGGGCCCGTCTGAACACACATAGAGGCTTTGGGCCGTGTGTTTGGGCGCTTTTGCCTTTTGGGGGCATATGCATGCGGTATGATAAGTACAGATATACTGATATGAGATGCAGACAGCTGTTGAGATACAAATTATACAGATGATACAGATGAGATACAGGCCTTTGGGGCCCGTCTGAGTACACACAGAGGCTTTGGGTCGTGTGCTTGGGCGCTTTTGTCTATTGGGGACTAGATTATGCATGCACAAATATGATGAGATATGAGATGGTATTTCCCTGTCTATCCGTATAGCTCCGGGGCATGGCGGTACCCAGATAGTACGTCATTGCCTGTCCGTTGAGGTCCGGATATGACGAGATTATTTCCCTGGGTACTTGTTTGGTGATGATTTTCAGATTTGTGAATTCTATATGATATTGTGATATGATGTCCATGGTTAGTAATCTGATTTAAATGTTTAATGATTTATTACTGGTTTTTCGCTTATGGTTTAATGAAATCGTGCTTGGAAATGATATGATTATTTCTTTTAAAGTAAGAATTAATTTTCAAAACTACTATCCACTCACTAATCTCACTGAGTTTTAAACTCATCCCATTTTTATTATATTTTCCCCCTTCACCAGGAGGTTGCAGGTACACCAGACCGACCCAGCGACTGTAAATATATTTTGAGTCTTGGCCACGTGATGGTGTTAGAAGATATAGATGTTTTTGTTAGGACATCTTGGTCATCTTGTTCTTTGGGGATTGTATACTTTTGTTATCTTATTCTTTTGGGATTAAGAATAAATTGAGATATTAATATTAGTTATAATATTATCTTTTGAGACTCTGGAGATATAAAACTCAGCATTTTGGTTGAGGATGTTGAGCACTGGAGTTTGTTGTATATTGAATTATATTGGGAGTGTTATATATATAAAGGAGACTCTGCCGAATTTTCGGCAGAATCTTTACGAATAGAATTATTATCAAGTCCGTTTTGATGAGACTAGATAAACTTGCCTGGGGGGATTCGGGGTGGGTCGTTACAGTTGGTATCAGAGCATGGTTTTAGATTCTATAGACTTTATTGTCTTTATAAGAATAAGTTTTATCTTTCTTAAAGTTAGAATTTATATCTTGTAGGCACCATCATGCTTCATCGTAGCAGTAGACGTGGCCGTGGCCGTACTAGGCCAATAGCTGGGTTGACTTCTGGTAGTGTACCTGTGGGGGAAAGTGAACCCGCGAATGAGGGGATAGTTGAATTCTCTACCCATGAAATTGCACAACAGGCACCGGGGAATGCCCCAAATATTGAGCAGTCATTTAATAGGCTGGCTCAGATCATGACTACAGTTGTGCAAAATCAGACTCAAGCGCATGTCGGTAATGCAAACACTATTGAGCGAGTGAGGAGTTTAGGGGCGAGGAGCTTTAATGGTTCCGGAGAACCACCTGAGGCTGAGTCATGGTTTGTTAAGTTAGAGCGTATTTTTGATGTGATGAAGTGCTCAGAGGATGATAGATTATCCTTCGCCACTTTCCTGCTCGAGGATAGAGCTTACAATTGGTGGCAGACTGTGGAGAGACGATATCAGGGGCATGCTGCGATTACTTGGGCCATTTTCCGCAAGGAATTCTACGATCATTATTTTCCTGCTGTATATCAGGATATTAAATGGAGTGAATTCTTTCGGTTGGTTCAGGGATCTCTGACAGTTGAGGAGTGTGAGAAGAAATTTTTAGACCTCTCTAGATTTGCTACATCTGTAGTCGGTGATGAGAGAGAGAGATGCAGACGGTTCGAGGATGGCCTCCGATTTGAGATTCACACCACCGTGACTGCATCACGATATACTGAGTTTGGAGAGGTAGTGGAGGCAGCTAGGAGAGTAGAGCACAGTATTGCAGAAGGATGTAGATTTCATGCACTGAAGCAGAAGCGTAGCCAGAGATGGGCAAAGGGTGGCTCTAGTAAGGCCACTCAAGAGAGGGGGTATTCCTACGAGTTATTCTGATAGTACGCAAAGGAGTCAGAGTACAGGCTTCAGGGGAGACTCGAGACAGGTTGTCAGTCACAACTCTGTGCAAGCATCGGTGGGGAGTAATACCAGGAATCAGGGACAGTACGACTGTAGTGGTGGAGGATATCGTGATGATCATTCTAGGAGTTTCCAGCAAACTTCTTGCCCTTCATGTGGCAGGAATCATCAGGGCCATGTCGTGTTAGAGACAGAGTTTGTTATTTATGTGGTCAGCCTGGACACATCAGGAGATTCTGCCCTACTTTATCTCAGAGTGATAGCTCTGCAGGAGGGACAGCCTCATGGTATCGGCCTTACTCTGGCCAGACTCAAGGTCATATAGGAGTGCAAATAGGAGGTTCTACATCTACCTTTAGAAGTCAGACGACTGCTCCAGGTCAGAGAGGTCAGCCCGATCGACCTCATACTCAGGCTCGAGTTTTTGCTTTGATGCAGCAGGAGGCACGTGCTGCACCAGAAGTTATTATGGGTATATTATCTATCCTTGGCCGCGAGGCTCATATTCTTATTGATCCTGGATCCACACACTCTTTTGTTTCTCGTACTTTTGCTATGCACATAAGGCGAGAGCCCGAACTGCTAGATTGCGATTTAGTTGTTCGTACACCTACCGGAGAGTCATTACTTGCTCAGAGTGTGTATCGAGATTGTATGATTGGAATGGGTGAACATGAATTTGAGGCGAATTTGATTTCCTTAGATATTCATGACTTTGATGCTATTTTGGGCATGGATTGGCTTGAATCTCATTATGCTACGGTGGATTGTTTCAAAAAGGACGTTGTGTTTAAAAAGCTAGGGAAAGCTGAGGTGAAATTCTGTGGGGAGCGCAAAGTTCTACCTTCATGTGTTATATATGCTATTAGTGCAAGAAGGTTGTTAAGAAAAGGAGGCTCAGCTTATTTAGCTCATGTGATAGATATAGAAGCTCGAGAATTGAGATTGGAGGATATTACAGTAGTTAAAGAATTTCCAGATGTATTTCCAAATGAACTTCCTGGGATGCCACCTAACAGAGAAGTTGAGTTTTCTATTGACTTAGTCCCTGGAACATCTCCAATATGTATGGCACCGTACAGAATGGCTCCAGCAGAATTGAAGGAACTGAAGGTTCAATTGCAAGAGTTGGTGGAGAAAGGGTTTATTAGACTTAGTGTGTCCCCATAGGGAGCTCCAGTCTTGTTTGTTAAGAAAAATGATGGGACTTTTAGACTCTGCATCGACTACAGGCAGTTGAATAAAGTTACGGTACGCAATAAGTATCCACTTCCGCGTATTGATGACTTGTTTGATCAACTCCAAGGGGCAAAAGCATTTTCTAAGATCGATTTGCGCTCGGGTTACCATCAGCTTAGAATTAAAGATGTCGACGTTCCTAAAACAACATTTAGAACCCGTTATGGGCACTATGAGTTCTTAGTTATGCCATTTGGGTTGACAAATGCCCCAGCTGCTTTTATGGACCTGATGAATAGGGTATTTCGCCCGTACTTGGATCGGTTTGTGATTGTATTCATTGATGATATCTTAGTGTATTCCCGAAGCGAGGAGGTGCATGCAGAGCATTTGCGGACTATTTTACAGACTTTGAGACAGAAGCAATTGTATGCCAAGTTCAGCAAATGCGAGTTCTGGTTGGACATAGTAGTATTTTTGGGCCATGTGATATCAGCTAAAGGCATTTATGTTGATCCTCAAAAGATTGAAGCAGTTGTGAAATGGGAACGGCCTACAAATGTCACAGAGGTTCGGAGTTTTCTTGGATTGGCTGGTTATTATCGTAGATTTGTGGAAGGATTCTCGAAGATTTCTACTCCTCTGACACGGTTAACCAGAAAGAATGCTAAGTTCCAGTGGGATGATGACTGTGAGAAGAGTTTTCAAGAACTTAAGACACGTTTGACCTCAGCACAAGTTTTTACACTTCCATATGGTAATGAAGGATTTGTGGTTTACAGCGATGCCTCTAGGCGTGGATTGGGTTGTGTGTTGATGCAGCATGGGAAAATGGCGGCTTATGCTTCTAGACAACTTAAGAAGCATGAACAAAACTACCCAACACATGACTTAGAGCTAGCAGCAGTGGTATTTGCACTCAAGATATGGCGGCATTACTTATATGGGGCAACGTGTCAGATTTTCACTGATCATAAGAGCTTGAAGTATTTGTTTACTCAGAAGGAGTTGAATTTGAGACAGAAGAGATGGATCGAGCTGATTAAGGACTACGATTGCACTATCGATTATCATCCGGGCAAAGCAAATGTGGTAGCTGATGCACTAAGTAGAAAGTCTTCCAACTCTATAGCTCACTTGCGAGTGAAATACGTGCCTCTGTTGATCGAGTTGAGATCTTTGGGAGTCGAGTTAAACGCTGACAATCATGGAGCTTTGATAGCTAATTTTCGAGTTAGGCCGACTTTGATTGACAAAGTTCACCAAATGCAAGCTCAGGACCCACAGTTAATGAAGTTAAAAAAGCATGTTCAAAAAGGTTTACGAACCGATTGTATGATGGGAAATGACGGAGTCTTATTCATGGGTAATAGACTCTGTGTACCTAATATTAAAGATCTGAAAGAAGAGATTATGGAAGAAGCTCACTGTTCAGCCTATGCGATGCATCCTGGTAGTACGAAGATGTACCGTACCCTGAGAGATCATTATTGGTGGCAGGGCATGAAGAGAGAGATAGCAGAATTTGTTTCTCAATGTTTAGTCTGTCAGCATATTAAAGCTGAACACCAGAGGCCTGCAGGGTGTTCTCAGCCGCTTCCTATTCCTGAGTGGAAGTGGGTGCACATCACCATGGATTTTGTAGCGGGATTTCCACGAACTCAGAAAGGACATGATGGTGTTTGGGTGGTTGTTGACCGACTTACAAAATCTACTCATTTCTTACCTTTCAAGTGAAATATAAGTGTGCAACCCAAGAGGGGGGGTGAATTGGAATTTTAAAAATTATCCTAGCAAATCCACACAACAAGCAATCTAATGTCTTAATAAAAATTGAAAGCAATAAGTTCAATCAAAGTACAATAATTAAAGAGTAAGGGAAGAGAAAGCAAACTCAAGGATTTTTACGTGGTTCGGCAATCCCCGCCTACGTTCACGCCTCCAAGCACACCGGGCTTGAGGATTTCACTATCCAAGCCTTTCCAAGGCTTCAAACGATTACAATTGACTTCAAGGTGTCAATGAACCTTTACAACAAGAGATTATATCTCCAATCTCTTCACCCCAAGTGTTTCTCACACTTGTACTCTCACAATTTGATGTGAAATGAAAAATACAACAATCAATCTCTCTTTAAGAGTGGATATACAAATTGAAGAACAAAGATGATTTAATGAATGATGATTCACGAAGTTGAAGCTCAATATATGTTGTGTCCACTTGTTCTTGCTTGCTTGGATTGATTCCCAAAAATGAATTGGTTTTGAGTTTATATAGTTTGAACTCAAAAACTAGCCGTTACTCACATTCTAGGTGTATCCGGTTTGCCCGTTATGGAATCCGGTAAGCCGGATTTATGTTACCGTTAAGGCAAAATTCAAAATTTTGCCTATCCGGCTTGCCGGTTTCGGAATCCGGTAAGCCGTTTGCGTTCTGGATGCATTCTGCCCTGAATCCGGTTTTTCAGTTTTTATAACCGGTAAGCCGCTTGCTACAGTAACCTGCACAGTGCACTATTTTCTGAAATTACAGTTTGACCCCAAAACTTTACAAAACTGTACTACGGCTCAAATAGTTATGAAACTTTGCAAATAAGTCTAATTTCAGAATTTCTAAATAATGCTTTGTTAATCCTAAAACTTTCTGAAATTATGATATTGCCAAAGATGCTATGATACTTTTCAAATAAGTCCTTTACCAAAATTTCAAGCAATATTTGTTTATATCAAAGTTTTCAAAATTCTTTCAATTAAATCATAAACTTTGAAAAACAACCAATTTCATAAAATCATTTTTCCATTAAGTATGAAACATTTATAATGTGAAAATAATGATTTATTTAAAAACAATCAATTTCATAAAATTATTTTTCCATTAAATATAAAACATTTATAATGTGAAAATAATGATTTATTTAAAAAGAATATTAAATAATTTGAGCTTAAAAATTTATCATTCTTAATCTTGTTTGTTATCATCAAAATCAATATTATGGAAACATATATGTTAACATCAAGACCACCTACTCGATGGACAAGTTGGGGAGTATTTATGTGGCTGAAATAGTTCGACTTCACGGAGTAGCTGTGTCCATAGTCTCAGATAGAGATTCCCGGTTTACTTCTAAGTTCTGGACTAGGTTGCAACATGCCTTAGGCACCAAGTTGAACTTTAGTACAGCTTTTCATCCACAGACTGATGGACAGTCAGAGCGTACTATTCAAACTCTGGAGGATATGTTGCGAGCTTGTGTTATGGAGTTTAAAGGTAATTGGGATAATTATTTACCTCTGATGGAGTTTGCTTACAACAACAGTTATCAAGCTAGTATCGAGATGGCACCATATGAGGCTTTGTATGGTAGAAAATGCAGGACTCCAGTATGTTGGGATGAAGTTGGTGAGCGAAGGTTATTCGGTCCAAAACTAGTCCAGGATACGAACGAGAAGATACAATTGATTCGGGATAGATTAAAGGTGGCCCAAGATAGACAAAAGAGCTATGCAGACAAGTGTAGGCGGGAAGTTGAATTCGAAGTTGGTGATAGCGTTTTCATACGGATATCTCCTTGGAAAGGGGTGCTTCGATTTGGGAAACGTGGGAAGTTAAGTCCACGTTACATTGGGCCATATGAGATCATTGAGCGCATCGGTCCGTTAGCTTATCGATTAGCTCTACCACCCGAGCTATCCAGAATCCACGATGTGTTTCATGTCTCAATGTTCCGGAAGCACATATATGACCCGAGTCATGTGTTATCGAAGCAACCAATTCAGTTGAAGGAAGATTTGACTTACGCAGAGGAACCAGTAGAGATACTAGAAGAGAAACACCAAGTTCTGCATTCTAAGACCATTCCTCTAGTAAAAGTGCGGTGGAGGAATCATACAAAGGAAGAGGCTACCTGGGAACGCGAGGACTTAATGCGAGCTCAGTATCCCTATCTTTTCTTATCAGGTACGTAAATTTCGAGGACGAAATTTTTATAAGGGGGGAGGATTGTAACATATGTGAATTTCAAAATGAATAAAAAGAGGCGGTTAAGAAGTTAACAAAAGAAGAAGCTGGAAAACAGAGCAATAGAGAGCCACACGTGTGTGAGAGAGTGAGAGAGAAGCTGTCAAACCGACCCAACTGCAAACCCGAAAACCCGACCCGGAACCCGCAACCTTGACCCGACCATATCTCCCATTTCCGGCCACCGTTTCGGCCGAGCTTGGTACCAATCTGAAGCTTAGAAGTCGGCCGTCGTTCCCTTGCCATCCTCGTCGCCGAAAACCAACCGGAACGCCGGTGATCAAAGCTTGAAACCCGCGACTGTTTCACTTTACTCCGTCAGGATTTTCGCCGGTTTTGGGTGACACCACTGGTTGGATCTTGTTCCCCATGACTCCCTCTTCCATTTCCGACCATCCATAGGCACCGACAGTCACTGTTTTGCAGCCGGTCGATTGTTGGAATTCACGGCTGCCGAGCTTGATTCCGGCGTCGTTGCCGCGCGTTGGAGCTAACCGCCGGTACCATTGAACTCAGCGTGATTGGAACTTTCAGATTTGAGCTTCCTAGCCAGCGTTGACCAAATTTCGGTGACCGTTGACCAGCAAGGGCATTTTGGTAATTTCACACTATGAGGGCAATTTTGTAATTTCTGAGCCTGTGGATATTTTAGTAATTCCTAGAATTGAGGAGTGGGTGTAATTACAATTCCGAGGGTAATTCGGTGATGTACGATTTCAGAGTATGTGTTAATGATTTACGGACTCAAGGGCATTTTAGTAATTTTATGGACACGGGAGTTGTCAATTATGGATAGATGTTTGTTTCGAGTTTACTGCATAAATTTTGTTGTAATTCCGATTTACGGAAAATAATTATGTCGTTTCCTTGATTTAGGAGGATCCGCGAGCGAGAACCGGTCCGCGGACGTGGACGATAACCGACCGTGAACACCATCACTGTGAGTGGAATATACAAAACCTATTTTTGTAGTTAATTATGATAGTAAAGCATGTTTGCGAAATAAGTATTTTAAATGTTCTGATTTAATGATTTCTCGAAATGTTTGGTTAATGATTTTGCGTATCGATTTTGAATAAAGCATGATAGTATTTTAAAGATAAGAAAAGTGGATTCAAATGTGGTATGATTTAAAATATGGTTAAGAGGTATGTGAATATGAGTAGAATGATTGTTTTTGAAATCATTAGACAGTACCCTTCCCTCCAGATACAGTGATACAGATGAAAGGCCTTTGGGGCCCGTCTGAACACACATAGAGGCTTTGGGCCGTGTGTTTGGGCGCTTTTGCCTTTTGGGGGCATATGCATGCGGTATGATAAGTACAGATATACTGATATGAGATGCAGACAGCTGTTGAGATACAAATTATACAGATGATACAGATGAGATACAGGCCTTTGGGGCCCGTCTGAGTACACACAGAAGCTTTGGGTCGTGTGCTTGGGCGCTTTTGTCCTTTGGGGACTAGATTATGCATGCACAGATATGATGAGATATGAGATGGTATTTCCCTGTCTATTTGTGTAGCTCCGGGGCGTGGCGGTACCCAGATAGTACGTCATTGCCTGTCCGTTGAGGTCCGGATATGACGAGATTATTTCCCTGGGTACTTGTTTGGTGATGATTTTCAGATTTGTGAATTCTATATGATATTGTGATATGATGTCCATTCTGATTTCAATGTTTAATGATTTATTACTGGTTTTTCGCTTATGGTTTAATGAAATCGTGCTTGGAAATGATATGATTATTTCTTTTAAAGTAAGAATTAATTTTCAAAAATACTATCCACTCACTGATCTCACTGAGTTTTAAACTCATCCCATTTTTATTATATTTTCCCCCCTCACTAGGAGGTTGCAGGTACACCAGACCAACCCAGCGACTGTAAAAATATTTTGAGTCTTGGCCACGTGATGGTGTTAGAAGATATAAATGTTTTTGTTAGGACATCTTGGTCATCTTGCTCTTTGGGGATTGTATACTTTTGTTATCTTATTCTTTTGGGATTAAGAATAAATTGAGATATTAATATTAGTTATAATATTATCTTTTGAGACTCTGGAGATATAAAACTCAGCATTTTGGTTGAGGATGTTGAGCACTGGAGTTTGTTGTATATTGAATTGTTTTGGGAGTGTTATATATATAAAGGAGACTCTGCCGAATTTTCGGCAGAATCTTTACGAATAGAATTATTATCAAGTCCGTTTTGATGAGACTAGATAGACTCGCCTGGGGGGATTCAGGGCGGATCGTTACACGACACTTAATATCCATCACTATGTGGCTCGTGCCGTTGGTTACACCATTGTGAAGGTTTTGATTACGCCAAAACCAAAGCCTCCAGATTGTGACTCCAAAAAGACATGCCCAGTTAAAAAACCCTTCATACTTCCTCAAGTTCTTCAAATTATACAACATCCAATCTCTGAGATTCATATTAAAAAACTGTTGCCGGATCTCAAGGGGTAGCAAAGCTAACCAAACATGCTTAGCACCGGGGCAGTCTCTCAAAGCATGGAGAGTATTCTCAATGAGACAGCCACATCTCGCATAGCTCATATCAGCTCCAATGTGCCTTCAGAAAAGTTCAGCCTTAGTTTTCAGTCTATTCTGTCCGACCACCCATAGAAATGTTCTGATACGTTGGGGTCCTCGCCAGTGCCAAACAAAGCTCCAAAAGGAGTCCTCATCATTAACCGTCATTTTTGACAAAGCTAGGTATGCCGATTTAGTTGTAAAATCTCCTGACTTGGAATAAGCCCAGTACATTTGATCATCCTCATCAGACACGTTGAGAGGCTTTATCGCAGCAATTTTGAGGAGCAGATGATGAGGCAAAAAATTGGCAAAAAGTCTCCAATTCCAAGCTCCCTCATCAGTGATAAACCTCGCTACACACTCATTGACCTGCTCAAGAGGTATCGGTTGCGAAGCAAAAGCATGCAAAGGGTATTTCTCTGTTGCCCAATTATCCCACCAAAATCTGACTTTGTTGCCATTACCAATATCCCATTTTATTCCTTTTAAGACCTCTGGCCAGATTCCTCCCATGGCCTTCCACATGTATGATCCATATTTCGTAGGTAGGACATTTGGGAGCGAGGTATGATTAAGCCCATACTTTGACAAGAGAACTTGGACCCATAAACTATTCGGGGAAGAAATTAAGCCCCATCCGATTTTCATAAGTAACGCCTCATTCATCAAACTAAGGTTCTTCAGGCCAAGGCCTCCGCAGAGCTTTGGTTGGCATATGTGATCCCATTTAACCAAGCTCATTTTCTTTTTTCCTGCTACCCCACTCCAAATAAAATGTCGACAAGCCTGGTCTATATTATCCTGAATACCAGAAGGAATCTTTGTGGTCTGCATAGCATAAATAGGAATAGTTTGGATTACGGATTGAGTGAGAGTAAGCCTTCCTGCTAAGGACAAGTGCATAGCATTCCACCCTGACAGGCGTTTGTTTACTTTGTCCAAAATCTCTTGGTAAGTCTACTTGTTGACTCGAGAATGGATGACCGGCATGTCTAAATATTTTCCTAAGTTTTTAGTGATTGAAAAGCCCAAGGCAGCGCCAATTTCCTTGGCCTCAACTGGCTTCACATTTCGGGAGAAAAAAACTTGAGTCTTGGACTTATTAACCTTCTCCCCAGAGCTCATACAAAAATCATTTAAAACATCATTTATAACCATTGCTTGCGTAGAGGACACTTCGCCAAGCAAAATAAGATCATCGGCAAAGAATAAGTGACTTAAAGGCGTACCTCCACGTGCAAGCCTAATCGGTTTCCAGAGTCCTTTCTGCACAGCATCATTCACTACTAGAAAAATGGGCTTTACTGACACTTCGTTACTGACACTTTGCAAAAAGTGTCAGTACTTATGTACATATGCACCATTTTCCGCTTTTGACAAATAGGAATAAGAGATTAATGATACTAGGGTGTCGGTAAACTAAACATAAAAAATCACTAACACTAAAGTATCAATGATAAAAAAATTCATAAAAATTTTGTTTTAGCTCCAACTCGAACCTGAGAGCTCTAAGATTTAAAGCTTTAATGTTTGGAGCACAGACCATCAAATCTCGATGAGTCAAAGTCATAATAATATTTAAATTATTAAAAAATGAAAATATAAATAACAACAACATAAAACACACTTGTTCTCCCCATCTAGACTATATCGACTGTCTCTATCTTGCTTTCATAGTTCACTTTGGCTTTCGTTTTTCTCTTCTCGATCTCTTCTGTTTTGCACTATCCATTTACAAATTAAATTCAATTAATTTAGATAGATAATGAAAACCTAAAGCTCTGTTTTGTTTTTCCATTTTTCCCAAATTGAAACACAAACGAAAACCCTAATCGCTTGTTATCGAAGGGGTTTTTCTCCAAGTTAACCATCCAGTGCCTATACTAGGCAAGCAAGTAAAAGCCATCGACAAGGGGTGAAGTGGCACCATCGGTTCGGTATTCAGGTAATCTCATTCTCCCTGACAAGTTAAGTACAGAGAAAGAACTGTAGAGGAGGTTATCAGCTGGTAATGGCAGAATATTTTATTTTTTTGTGCAATTTAATTATTGGGTTTGTTTTAATTTGGCTTATGAATACTATTTTTGAATTTTTATTTTTGGGTTGTTTCAGATATTCAGAAATTGAACAGTCGTGCAACCCTGGTGGGTTTTGTTTTCCAAATCTTTTTTTTTCTTTTATTTATTCGTAACTTGAAATTTTTGTTCTTATTTTTCTATATCTTCATTCACATACAGTCCAAAAATACAGGCATTTTAAGTGGTGTATTACTTAAACTCAAAACACTTGCTGCTGCGACTCTGTTTTTTCTGCTACATTTGAGGCCAGTTTCAAACTTTTGTGCATGTGATTTACTGTCATTGTTATTTAAAACTAAGAATGTGCATTTTTTGTAGTTTCTGAAATAAACTGTTAGCTCCGTTTCTTAACTTTGAGCAATAAGTTAGTTGATTTTGAATGTACTAAAATAGGAAATTTGATTTTAGCTTTTGCCTTTGTGATTAGGAGATGATTGTTTGGGTGTTATATTGGCTGAATGACTGTGTATTTAGTGGTTACAAACTATTTACATCTATGTTTCATGTAAAGAGGCAAATTTTGTTATATAATCCTACTTATTTATTTATTCTGTTTTGGTTGGACGATTTGTAATAGAGACAATGACTATGATATGAATTAATTAAGTTCGTGGTTGTGAGTATTTTGAGATTGTATAAAGTTGATGATTTGTGTTTGATTCAATAAAGAAATGCTTGTTTTAAAGTAGTTCTGCATGTTGTATTTGAAGTTAAAAAATGATTTATAGAATCTTAAAAAATGGCTTGCAAACTGTTATGAAGACATTATTTATTTGAACTCTTAACTTTTGTTAGTTACTTGACTTATGAATTAGTTCGACTACTTAAAAAGCCATTAGCACCCATCTTACCTATTAATCTCCTATTTAAGTTTCAAAACTTATTTTGTTTCAATTTCAGGATTTTGTCTAAATTATTATTATAATTAATGATTTATAGGGGCTATTAATGATTTTCCAGAATTATAAGTTTATTATTACAACTATAATCATAATAACATTGAACTTTAAATTAATCATGCAATTTAATTAAACTTAAACTGACATTACATATGTGAATAGGTAAAATATTTGAAATGGACAGAAGTTGGATAACTTGTGATAGATTGTCTGTAGAGTATCGTTCTGGAGTTGCTGATTTCTTAGATTTTGCCATTTTGAATGCTGAAAATCGAATGTCAATTAGATGTCCTTGCACCTTTTGTTGTAATATGGATTTTCATACTCCTCAACAGGTGAAGGATCATTTATTTGAAAAAGGTTTTCTCCCAAGATATATTGTTTGGACTTGGCATGGTGAGACTGACTCTAAATCTACATTTACAAACTGTGAAGACCATTCACATAGTCAAAGATTTAGATGTCATGATTACAGTAATATAATTGACATGGTCGAAGATGCTTACGAGCATTGTGATAGAGATCCTAGTTCTTTTAAGGATATGCTTGAAGATGCTGAAAAGCCTTTGTACCCGGGTGCAAAACATTCAAAGTTATCTAGTTTAATGAGACTTTACAATGTGAAAGGGAACTATGGGTGGTTCGATAAAGGGTTTTCAGCTTTGTTAGAAGTCCTTGCTGATATTTTGCCAAATAATAATACTCTACCTATGTCAATGTACGAGGTTAAGAAAACAATGAAAGTGCTAGGCTTAGAGTATGAAAAAATACATGCATGTCCAAATGACTACATTTTGTATAGGAATAAATTTGCTGATCTTGCTGAATGCCCAAATTGTGGAGCATCTAGGTATAAAAAAAAAAAAAGATAGCTCAACAAAATTTAGGAAAGGGGTTTCTAAAAAGGTATTATGGTATTTTCTACCTATTCCAAGGTTGAAAAGATTGTTTTAATCACCACAAACAGCTCAAAATTTAACATGGCATGCTAATAAAAGAATTAGAGATGGCAAACTTCGCCACCCAGCAGACTCACCAGCCTGGCAACTAATTGACAATAAGTGGCCAAAATTTGCACAAGAACCTAGAAATCTCCGTTTAGCTCTCTCAACTGATGGGGTTAACCCACATAGTACACTTAGCACTACTTATAGTTGTTGGCATGTTATATTAATAACATATAATCTTCCTCCATGGTTGTGTATGAAGAGAAAGTTTTTGATGTTGTCACTTTTGATATCTGGCCCTAAACAACCTGGAAATGATCTAGATGTATACCTAGTGTTAAGTGTTAGAAAATGCATATTTATAAATGAGAAAACCGTCATTTTACATTTTAAGTCTTACTAACAACCCTTACTTTTATATATTTAACCTTCTTGTGATTTAATTACATGTGTTTTATTTTAATTAAGTATTTTATGTATTTTAGGGGCATTATAGTCATTTCACAATAAAGGAGAGATCAGACGGCAAAACGGACATCACTTTTGAACTCAGGACGGTCGAAAACCTTAGGAGGAGCATAAAAGGAAAAATGGCACTATTCACATGTACGGTACTATTCACGTGTACGGTACTGTATACGTTACTGTTCACGACACTGTTCACACAGACGGATGATGACGTGGCATTGACCGATGATGTGGCATTGACTGATGAGGTGTCACGATCCTGTTGGACTAAAATTCTTATGTACTGTTGATGGTGACGTGGCAGCATATCAGTGGACGAAAAATCTCGCGTACGGTGCATGCATCACACAGGATTATTTTCAACCAAACCGCGTTACTGTTCATCCGGGTCAAACCGCGTTACTGTTCAAAGTCGGGTCAAACCGTGTTACTGTTCATCCGCGTGGTCAAACCGTGGACTGTTGACTGATGACGTGGCGCAATCCTGAGCGTCCAAACTGTTTTTAATCCGATGGCCATGATTTACTCCATGTATCTATAAAAAGGGGGCATCCCCCCCCTAATTTGATATCTCTGAATCCATTTTTGGGATCCATTTTCTGTAATTCCCTCTCCATCTTGTATTTTCTTCGTATTTTAATAAATTTCCATTTTGCCCCTAGTTCAATTATGAGTGGCTAATTTTCTTTCAAGCTTGGGTTGAAGGTGAAGTCTCAACATGCGTCATGGGCTTAATTTGGTAAATTTATTTTCTCTTCCCCTCTAGTTTTTGTGGATGTTTTGACTTCTCGTCGACAAATAATACTAATCTTGTCTAGTACCGCCTTGGTTACACCGGCCCTCTAGTACAAGGTTATTATTATTTGGCACGATAAGCCCTTAGCACCATATTGATTAGAGCGTGGTTCATGAGGTGTGGATTCCCCCCTCATGATTTAATTGGCATTAATACGGATTATTTAGCCCATGATGCATGTTGACACGGATCCAGATACCCAAGTACGTCATTTCAATAGAATTCTCTTCAATTTATTCTCACCATTTCAATACCAATTTTAGAATTTATTCTCTCCATTTTAATTTAAGTTTTAGCATATTCCAATCATTTCCACCACAAATCCAATCACCCATTCACAAAATTAATTCTACACAATTAAAATCCACCTCCTCGTGGGATCGACACTCGTCACCATTAATCTATACTACAACAGATTCGTGCGCTTGCGAGTACATTAAAATTTGCACAACACCTAGCACCTTTGATTGAGGACTTAAAAACTCTATGGGATGTAAGTATTGATGTTTATGATTCTTATAGAAAAGAAACCTTTAATTTACGGGCTGTCTTGATGTGGACAATTAGTGACTTTCCAGCATACGGAAACCTCTCTGGTTGTACTGTTAAGGGCTATTATGCTTGCCCAATTTGTGGGATAGACACTTGTGCATGTTGGCTGCCACATAGTAGGAAAATGTCATATATGGGCCATCGCCGCTTTCTACCACTCGGTCACCTATTTCGGAAACTGAAAAAGGTTTTTAATGGGAAGCAAGAGTGGAATGAGCCTCCTAAAACTTTGTCTGGTGAGGAAATCTTTAATATGGTGGAAGATATAGATATTAAGTTCGGGAAAAAGAAGGCCAAAAAGCGGAAACATGATGGCGGTGGTGGCGGTGATAGTGATGAGAACATAACTGAAAAATTGTACAAAAAAAAGTCAATCTTTTTTGAGTTAGATTATTGGAAGCATTTATTAGTTCGCCATCAATTAGATGTGATGCACATTGAAAAAAATGTGTGCGAAAACATATATGGCACATTACTTCATCAACCAGGCAAAACAAAAGATGGGATTAATGCTAGAAAAGATCTTGAGTCATTGAAGATCAGGGGAAAACTAGGTCCTGATGAAACAAACAAAAAAAACAAAGTCCTACCTCCAGCTCCTTATACTTTGAGTAAAAAAGAAAAAAAACAGTTTTGTGAAACCTTGCTGAGTGTGAAAGTCCCTGATGGGTATTCTTCCAATGTCCAAAACCTTGTTTCAATAGATGATTGTCGGCTTCAAGGCCTTAAGTCCCATGACTGTCATACTTTGATGCAACAATTTCAACCACTAGCCATTCGAAACTGTTTGCCTATAAATGTGAGAACGGCCATAATCAGGATGTGCTTCTTTTTTAATACATTGTGCTGTAAAGTGGTAGATCCTAATACTCTTGACCAATTGCAAGAGGAACTTGTAATCACTTTATACTTACTGCAGCAGTACTTCCCACCTAGCTTTTTTGACATAATGATCCATTTAACAGTCCACTTAATTGAACAAGTTAGGTTATGTGGACCTGTTTATCTTCGATGGATGTATCCTTTTGAGAGACAAATGAAAACTCTCAAGGATTATGTTCGTAATCGCTACCGCCCTGAGGGTTGTATTGTAGAAAGTTATATTGCAGAAGAAGCACTTGCATTTTGTGCTGAGTACCTCTCAAATTGTGATGTTATTGGGCTGCCTACTGGTTGTCCAACTGATTTATCTATCGAAAAGCCTTTGGGAGGTGCAAACATAAAGGTGGTTGATGATCCTTTGTTGGCACAAGCACACCGGTGTGTTCTAATGAACACCCCTGAAATCCAAATATATATCGAGTAAGTTGTTAATTTTTCAAAAAAATATTACTATTGTATTATTAGATTAATATACTAGTTTTTAAATCTTAATATGTCTCACTATAGGGAGCATATGCATTATTTGGCATCAAGAAACCCCTATAAGGCAAAAACAAATCTGTGGTTGCAAAATGAACACATACGAACATTTTCTGGTTGGTTACAAGCAAAGGTTAGAATTACTTAACTAAATACAATATAGGATATAAACTTAACAAGATTTTTCTACATGTTACTAATTACTGTACTTGTTAAATTAATTTATAGGTGGCACATGATAAAGCAAATAATGTGCCGATTGATGAAATAGTGTGCTGGTTAGCAAACAAACCACGCTCAAGCGTGGTGACCTTCTCTGGCTACGAGATAAATGGCTTCAATTTTACAACGAGGGACCGGGACTGTAATCGTGTGACCCAAAATAGTGGTGTTAGGGTTGTTACTAACACTCTACAAATTTCAAGCTCAAAAGATAAAAGTCCTCATTTTTTAGACATGACGTTTTATGGAGTCATTGATGAGATTTGGCAGCTTGATTATCTAATGGTTAAAAAAACACTTTTCAAGTGTGATTGGGTAGATGATCGAGGGGTTTGCACTAACAATTTAGGTTTCATTGTAGTTGATTTAAATCGGATTGGCTATAAATCTGATTGCTTTATTCTGGCTTGTCATGCAAAGCAAGTATTTTATGGAAAGGACCAGCTAGATAATAATAAATCAATAGTTTGTTCAGTGACCGACAAAGCTTATAAGTTAAATGGGGAAAGATGTGAAGACGTTGATGTATTTTCTCCATTATCTAACAAACTTCCAGTATATGAGTTGGATGAGAAAGATGATGAAGGAATTAATGACAAAAAAGATTGTGATGCTATTCCAATATATATTGATTTAGAAAATCAGTGAATGCATTATTGTAGTTAGTTTCCAGCACCAATTTCCATAGTTTTCCAGTAAGTGATTTATTAATTTCATTATATGCTATTGCTCTTGTATTGACTTATTAATCTAAATGATACACTCATTTATTTTAATCATTTTCAGGATTGTAGGAGATGGCTGACGATGTTGAGTTCACTCTTCCGGAGCTCGACGGAAGACCAAGGAGAAGAAAACAAAAAAAAAAAAAAGGTTTGCAAAAACAAGAAGTTAGTCATGAAGCTGCAATTGAGTACAATTCTTATGGTGTTCTAGTTGGAAAGGGAAGAAATGATCTTAGGAGTTACATTGGAGTCATTGTACGTGAAACAATTTCAATTTTACTTGATGATTGGAGGCGTGTGCCACTGGAGATGAAGGAAACTTTGTGGGTTCATTTTCAGGTTTTGTTTTCTTGTTTCATAGTATGTTTAAAGATTTTATATAACTTCCAGATTTTTTTAAAGTTGTTTCTAATCCATGTTATTGGTTGACAGAAAAAATTCAAATTGAGCTTGAAATGCAAAAGCCAAGTATTAAAGTGGATGGGGGTTGCATCAAGAAACTTTCGATGTGAACTGGCAACTGAATTCGTTCTACCTAACAAGGACGATCGAAAGTCACTAAGGTTGCCTCCTATTGAATATCCAAGCATTAAAAAAGAAGATTGGAAACTTTTTGTTGACAAAGTTTTGTCTGAACAATTTCAGGTGTGTTGTTTGTTAATATTACCTGATTTAATTGTTGGTAGTTACTAATAATCAGTGGTAACTTTTTGTTCTTCATATAAACTGTTTGTGCAGGAAAAAAGTAAGAAGGCAAAAGACAAAAGAGCAAAGAATGTTTACAACCATCGCTTGGGTAGCACAGGATATGGTGGCATGTTGTATAGAAAAGTAAGTGTGGTAATATGGAGTAATTACAGTAACATAAGTAATCTAATGCGTATAATATAATAGAATCAATTATTTATGTTTTATGTCACCTTGTAACAGAAAAAGGAGAGTGGAGTTTCTGAGCGGGAGATTGATCGCAGTGAAGCTTGGTTAATGGCACGAGCAGACCGAGATGGCAAATATGCTTCTGATGTGACGCCAGTTGCTGAGAAAATAGTAAGTCACTTGTATACTTAATTCTTATGAATTTTCTATATAATATGTGTGTGTGGGGGTAGATATTTATGTACATATATACTGCTTTTTGTAATAATTGTATGGCAACATTTACAATTGACAGAAACTTAGTAAGATTTCATCAGAACTTATTTCTTCTGATATAAAAAGGTTAAAACTTGTTTGAGGTGTTGTCTTGTAATATTTTCTATAGTTTCAATTTGAACTGTATATGGATTTGCTCTTTGTTAAAGATTCAAGAAGGATATTAGTTTAGTTTAGCTGATGTCTTGTACTCGTAATTGCGGATTTACAATATTTTTTTTGTTGTAGAATGAGCTGAAGAGTCAGGTTGAACAAGGAACATTCCAATCACAAGGGTCACATGACATTCTAGGTGAAGCTCTTCAGAAGCAGCCAAATGGAAGTAGGGTGCAAGGAGTGGGGCAATTCGTCACCCCATCTATGTACTTTCATGTCCCTAATGCCACTGAGTTAGCAAGAGAAAGAAAGATGTATCAAGAGAGTTTCCAATTCATGTCTGCTCAATTAGAACGCATGAATGCAAGGTTAAATGCGTACAACAATACTGAAGTTGGAAGTTCTAACTTTCCTAAGCCCAAAACTTCCACTGGTGTTCAGATTGACAATGATCAACAATCCCCTGAAACTCTTGGAAAAAGAAAGGTATATGGCCTGTTACACGTCATTATTTTATTTCCATTTGTATATGCATGTATTACTACTAATGGTATGTATTTTGATTATTGCATAGGCTGATTTCCCATTGGGTAAGTCGACTCCCAAATCTGTAAAGAGTAAAATCAAGGACAGTCCCACCACAATTTCCCAAGCAACTCCTCAACAAACCCCCGAAAAAGTAGAGTGTGAAATTACTTCAAAGCCCACACCGAGAAGATCTCCTCGACTAACTCCTAAAGTACTAGATAGGCAGTTCTCCTGTCATGACAAAGTACCCAACAAAGAACCACCAGTCATCAGACCAGCAGAAGTAGCCAAAAAAGAACCCAGAGTCATCATACCAGTAAAAGTAGCCAAAAAAGAACCTAGAGTTATCAGACCAGCAGAAATAGCCAAAAAAGAAACCCGAGTCATCAGACCAGCAGCAAAAGACCTCAATGTACGTGTGAAGAATACACGGGCAGCAGCACGATCAAGAAAGAATGACAGGAGTGAATATATGAACATGTTTACCATGTTCATCGAGAATTCTTTACCTCGGTTGATCAGGATTCGGCATGACATAGCAACCTTTGGTGAAATTTGGGAAACACACCTGGATAAAATGATTTGTGCTGAAATCATCGAGTTTAAAGAGGTCTCAAACTGCATCATTAACATATGGATCAAGTACGGTAAATCATAACTTATGTTTTAGTAAACTTGGCCCTATTATTTTGTTTCCTTTATTCAAACTTACTTCGTTATATATATTTGTTTCCTCTTAGACACCTGTATGAGGAGATGGAGTGCAATGGAAGTACTAAACCAGTTCAGTTTGGGCTTTTTGAGAAGCTATATCCAAGGGTCAGTTTCAAAGACAGGACTCAATACATTTCAAAACTGTTAGGCTTGGCAGAATTAGGACAAGTCATCGTATTCCCGTATAACCCTGGGTATAACATTTTTCATTTGCTAGTTATATTCTTTAATTTGTAGATTAATCACTTTTACTTGTAATTCATGTGTGAGAACAATTTTTACTTTGTTTAGTGCCCACTGGGTGTTATTGGCAATTGATATGGTGAGACGTACAACCTATTACCTTGATCCTTTGGAAGGTAGTCCTGATGAAGAGCTAATGCAGATTGTCAATCAGTTAAGTTTGTTATTTGTATCTTTGATCATGCTATTTTATTTTTATGTCTTATGCTAATTATTTGCTAACGTTAGCTATGTCTCTTAATTGTAGGGGGATTCGAATACATCAGAGTTTAAATTCTGATACAAAGGCCAATGTTCAATGGATACCTGTCAAGGTAAAAATCAGAAAAACCTAACTAATTATTGTTAACGTACAGTAAAAAATTAATGTAATTTGATCTTGTAGTGTCCGAGGCAGCCGAGCAGCTTTGAATGTGGTTACTATGTGATGAAATACATGCAAGATATCATCACAAATGTGAACGTTCTAAAAAATAATGTAAGTATTGAAAATGATTTTTACAATAATGCATCATATTGTTTTAATTTATTGTGAAATGAATCAGCTCAAACACCTGTGTGCTTCTTTACAGTTATCTCTTTATTGCGTATTGTATGCATTTTATAAATTGTGAGGGTACTTATAATGGTGACTATGTTGCATACTGTTGAATAGATTATATGAATATCCATATAGACATGAATTAGGATTTGGGATATACACAATGTACTGCATATCCCAACACAAAACAATTGTTTGGGTTGCAGAGTAGTTGTTAGTGGGGATGTGCTATGGTGTCGTTGCTTGTACTTTACTTTGATGAGGATAAGTTGTCATCCTAATTAAGGTTTTGTATCTACATCCATATTTGTATTAAATCGCGTACTGTTGGGGTTCACAAGTTACTTCGGCTATCAAATATTGTTGCTGTTGGGGTTCACAAGTTGTTTTTTTTTTTTGGAATTACCATGATCAGGATGTTCAGTATTTACCTATATAATTTTGGATAAAACAGTAACATTGTTGGAGTTTATTTGTTGGCTTTAATTGTTAACACACAAATATATTTAAATGAATGATAATTAAGTAGTTTAGTCAAGGATTTTCGGTGAATAACTTCTTGTTTTAAAATTAAAGTTCAAGGGAGTTGAGGAATACACTGTCAAGGACCTCTCGCGACTTCGTGATCAGTGGGCTACATACGTTGCCAAGTTAATTACAGCCTACAATCGCGAGGTAACATACAAGTAATTTATGATTATTTTTCCTTAAAACAAATCTGTGACTTATTTTTTGTGGTGTGCTAATTGATTTTATATACTTGTAGGTGGAAAAAAAATGAAGGCATATGCGGACTCCAAAATCAATGACTCCAAAATCAGTGACATTGTTATCTGTTTTTTCTTCTTCGCTAAATTTTCCGAAATTAATTTAGTACTTTATGGTGTATACTACTTGTTCAAAGCTTAATTTAGTACTTGAATTTGTTTTTTACCCCCAAACAATGATGTATTTGAACTATTTTAATTTAACTCATGTATTTGAAATGTGTATTATGTGAATTGCATTACAAGATTTGGTATGTTTAATATATTTTGGGTTTATTTTAATTGTAAAATAAACATGAATAATGTGATTAAAAAAAATAAAACACAACCGGTATAGCATCGTTAATACTGACACTAATTATTTAAATGACGATAAGAATTTTTGATGTTACTGAGTCAGTGGATTCCTGATACTGTAGTCACATAAATCAGTGACATGTAGTATCATTAAATGCTAACGCGATTGAGTCACTATCCTTGTGACTCTCTAGTGACACAAAATACTGACATAGAAATAGTATCAACTGACACTAACATCATAGTATCACTATGGTAGTGATACTATAGTGACACAAAATACTGACGCAAAAATCACTGACGCAAAAATCACTGACACCAAAGATTAGTGTCAGTGTGTTCTGGCTTGAGCATTACTGACACAATTAACAAGTGTCAGCAAAAGTAATTACTGACACTAAATTGGTGTCAGTAAAGCCCATTTTTCTAGTAGTGATTGATCCCATCGCTTAGTCTTTCTATGCACAAAACAAAAATATATGGGGATATGGGATCTCCCTGTCGAATGCCTCTAGATGGTGTCAAACTCTCTGTAAGTTCCCCATTCCACTGAAGTTGCATAGTCGTTGTAATACACTCCATAATAAGCCGAATAAACTCAGTGGGTAGACCAATCTCCCGCAAGGTTTCATAGATAAAGTCCCAACTTAACCGGTCATAGGCTTTCTCCAAATCCACTTTAATAGCCATTTGCCCAGTCCTCCCTTTTTTCCGTCTCATCGAATGGAATGGATAACTTCCTGGGCAATTACAATATTTTCCGTGATGTGTCTCCTCGGAACAAAACTAGTCTGATTCGGTCCAATGAGCTCTGGCATAATAGCTTTCAGACAATTGGCTAGCAGCTTAATGATAGTTTTGTAAATGACCGGGCACAAACTAATGGGGCGAAAAAGCTTGAGGCTAGTAGGATTATCTGATTTCGGGATCAGAACAAGCAATGTTCTATTCAACTCCTTGGGGACCTCGGTGCCACTAAAAATGTCTTTAATAAGCTTACAAACTGAGTTTCCCACTACATTCCATTGTGTCTGGTAAAAGAGTGCATGGAGACTGTCTATTCCCTTAGCTTTCAAAGCCTTCATACAAAAAACAACATTCTTAATTTCCTCATCATCCACAGCTAGGCTGAAACCTTGTAGTTGACTCCTCTCAAATACTGGAAAAGCATTACGGATAGGGTAAGGCTTATAGAATTCATCCTCCTTAGTATAGAGTTTGGAGAAGTAGGACACAACATATTCTTTAATCGCATTATTATCCAATAGCCAGTTACCCATATCGTCTTTGATCATCTCAATTCTATTCCTTCTTCTTCGTTGAATTGTTTTGCGATGGAAGAAAGAAGTATTACGATCACCACACTGAATCCACTCCCTACGAGACTTTTGATACCGTAAAAGTTCCTCTTGGGTTAGCACTTCCTCAAGCTCCTTTTTGAGTTGACATTCAAGTCGAATCAGGTTATTAGAATGGTGGGTTTCGAGAGCCTGTTGGATGCCCCCAATCCTTACTAGCAGGCGGTTTTTACGTTTGAAAATATTACCAAAGACATTACTATTTCAGAGTGAAGCCTCCTCCACAAAGTGTTTAGCCGATTGTAAATAATTCATATCTGGCTGCCATATACTTGAAACAAGACTCTCAAACCTCTTATCAGTTAGCCAAGAAGCGAGAAACCGAAAAGGTTTAGGGCTACTACAAGCAGATTGAATTTTCTCAAAACGTACCAAGATTGGTCTGTGATCCGAGCAAACTTTAGGAAGGTGTAGCATCGAGGCATTCGGGAAATTTTCAACCCATTTGTCATTACAGATAGCTCTATCAAGTCTTTTATACACAGAGCCACGAGTCCAGGTGAAAGAAGGCCCTTTGAACTCCAAATCACAGAGCTGATTGCGTTGAAACCACCCATTAAAGAGCTGGCACACACTGTTAGTTCTTCGAGATCCTCCCCTCTTTTCTGATGCATTCAAAATGACATTAAAATCACCTCCGAGAATCCAAGGCTCCTGAACAAAGCTGGCAAGCTTATCAAGCTCACTCCAAAGATGCTTCCTCATGGAAGGAATCAGGCTGGCATAAACGACCGTGATTGAAGAAATAATTCCACCATTGTCAGAAACCCGAAAGTGGATAAACTGACGATGGTTCACTGTAACCTCCACAGCAAACTCCTCCTCTCCAAAGAATCCAGAATCCTCCCGAAAAACCCACAGCTTCCACTCTATGAGATCTTGCAAAGCCACTACTCCTGATAAAATTATCAGCCCTGATTCCACTTACTGTGGGCTCCAAAATTGCAACCATAGTGGGAGTATAATTCTTAACAAAGCCCTTGAAAGTTCGACGAAATCCCTTTGATGAAACTCCCTAACAATTCCAAAACATAATAGAGAACAACATTAAAAATAATGAAAAAATATGGAGAAAAATCCCTTACACGTCAGGCACAAATTCCTGGTGTTCTAAAGCCAGCTGAGGTTCATCTTCTAAGGATCCCGTAGACTTCGAATCCACTGATTCCTCATCTCCGCTATCTCCTACGTAGTCACTATCTTATGGATCATCCGTCAAATTATCTATATCTCATTCTTTCATGTCCGGAGGATCCCCCATAGGTTGACCATCAAGCTTCTCATATATTCCATCTTCGCCAAGGAATAAAAGATTGGGAGTAGTTGCAAAAACATTTTGAGTACTGCTGCTAGGTATCTTCTCCAGGGTCACAACAGAATGCTTTGTAGGGTCAAGGGTTGTGGAGGCATTGGTTGTGTTAAACGGTTTGGCCATGGCTACTTTATATTCACGTAGGGGACGGTAAGTGTGCATGGAGTTTGACGTGGAAGGTTCTGTTATAAAAGATTTGGATAGTTTGGGCTTCATGCTTTTTCCAACACATGATGAAGGCTTAAGAAATGGTGCAACTGTGGTAGTTCTATTAGTGGGACGTGGATGCTTTTTATTTGGTAATTTGCTAATTACTTTGGCATGTTGTTGAATTTTGCTAGCTGGCCCCTTTATTGCTAAATCAAGCACATGGGTTTCCTCAGTTGACTTTGTGCCCCTTTCCATCATATCTTCGTTTGCCAAAGGAGAAAATTGCGAACCTCCATCAAACCTCCCATTTTGGTTTTGACTTGACTCCTTAATGATTTCTCTTCCTTATAGCTCTTAACTTTTCCTTTTCGAGATACCATCATCCACGGTCCAAACTTAGGGTTACCGGATCTATCTGTCTTGGGTGGTGGAGCCGCCCTAGTACTGATCGTAGACTCAGCTCAGCCCCATGAGTATCTTCCTCGTTGCTTGTTCTTTCCGGGCATGTAATACTTAAGTGACTATATTTACCACATTCATAACAAATCAGGGGGAGATTTTCATATTCAACCTTCTGAAGTTTGCCATCAAGCAAAAACTGGGAACAAAGAGGTTTAGCCAAATCCAACTCCACCGCTATGCGAGCAAATTTGCCTCTGCACGCAGACTCGGTGTTGTAATCAATTTTTATAACCTTCCCAATTACTTGCCCGAGCATTCGAAGAATTCTCTTGTGGTAGTAATGGTGAGGCATTCCTGGAAGACGGATCCATGCAACTCCTGAATCAATGGTTTCCGTAGAGCAATCAAACCTAGGAGACCATTGTTGAACTGTCAAGTAGTGCCCCAATATAGACCAAGGTCCTTGCGTGAGAGCGTTATTGGGCATCATCCTCCGTTTTAAACTTAACCAAGAAAAAATCATTCTCAAGGTCAATCACTGTAAAACCCTGTGATCCGCTCTATAAGGACTCCAAACGGTTGCACAAGACCTTGTAGCCAATCGTTCTTCCGAGAAGCTTGATAACCACAGCTGTCCTCCATGGTTTCACGAGCTGTGCATGAACTTTCTGTGAGAATGAGATCGAAGGCAGATGTCCTTCCGTTTCTATCACTACATCCTCCAAGTCAAACACCAGATCATCCTCCTTCCCCATGAGATCCTCCTCCATAGTGTCATGTGTTTCCATCAACTTGTCTTTGAAGGATACCAATGGAGGATTATCCTCATCGTCTCCTTCAATCCTAAACTTTGCCTTTTTTGTAGACCGGTCACCCTCCAAAGGAGGAGGGTCCTTTTTCGCCAGTTCGGAAACGCTCTCCATCCTAGTTGTTCACACTTCTAAAAAAAAAAAAATACACAAATTCTTCGAATACTTAAGAAAGACGCTCAACGGTTAACATCATGAGAATGGTCATAATATGTCTTCTTAATTCTACTTCTAAACTTCCTTTCCCACTCTCGGCTTCTTCTTCCTTTTATTTCTTTTCCTCTATTTCTTTTCTTCTCTCAAATTTTCTTCTTTTATTTTCTTTCTTCTTTCGTAAATGGATGCAAAATGAGAGTTGCATTCAATTCGTTATTTTATATGTACCACCGCTTTAAGCATGAACAACAAGCACACAAGCGAAGCATCCATGTCCTTAGTCAAAGCAAGCAGCTGCTGTTGCTTTTGAAATCAGCCACGTTTAGCTTTTTTTTTTTTTTTTCCGTTCCGAACGGTGCATGACACCAGCTATCAGAGTTCATATTTTAAGGGAGATGGGATTAAAACAATGATTTGAGTTTGATCTACCTATCTACCTTTCAAAAAAAGATTAAAAAAGTTCAACCACAGTCATGGCTCATTATTAAAATTAATACCACGTGTACAGACTGGCGTTTCATGTTATTACTTTTACGTTCTATGTTAGAAGTCTCTCCATTATTACTTATTGTTGCACATTGAATAAATAAAAGCAGAATGAAATTCCCACGCATAAGTGATTTTATTTCTTTATTTGTTTATTGGTTGTGTTCGTAGAGTTGGTTTGAAATATCTCACAATAGAAGTGAGATAATAAAAATTTATGCGTGTAAGCAGAATGTGAGTTAGTTCGTGGAAAGCCTCTGTCTACACTATGGATTTCTTGTAAAAGTAAAATTTCTGTAAGGACATTGAAAATGTAATTAGTTAATTTTGGACTTCAAAATTAATACCAACATGTGAAAAAGTGTTAATTATACACGTTTTAGAGGCTCTCTATGCTCAAATGTACACTAGCAAAAAAATGGCCTTCTTTGATACTATTTGGTATTAGGAACTTGTTTTACCGACACCAAATTTAGTGTCACTGATCATGGAGCAACAAATTTACTGACATAAGTTTTTTGTAGCAGCAAATCTATGTCATCATAGTATCAAAAAAATGTTGATGTTTGAACATCACATCAATAACGAGACTATGGTATCAAATAAATACTGGGGTAAAAGATTGTTTAGTCCCTATATTATGAGCTTAGTGCCCATTTAATCCCTATATTTTTAAGAATACCTCAAAACGTCTTTACTATTAAATATTGACACTTATGCCATTATTTTTTTATTTTTTTAGCATGCTTTTACAATTTTGCACTCTTACATTAATGTTTCTTTTTTAGATATTAATAAAAAAATTAGATTATCAAATTAAACCCAAAAATAAAATAAAAAACAAAAAATATATATATTAATTTTTGTGGAAGCTCATGTGTGTCCAAAAAAAATTAATTTTGTAAAAAAATTAATATTTTAACTTCTCAGCAGAGTGTTCCACAAAAATTAATATATATATTGTTTTTATTTTATTTTTTGGTGTTAAACTGGTAATTTAATTTTTCTTTTTAATAATGTTTTAAAAAAGGAACATTATTGTAATAGGATAATATTGTAAAAATAAGTCAAAATGAACAAAAGGTAATGGCAAGAATGTCAATAATTTAATGATAGGGATGCTTTCAGGTATTTTTAAAAATATAGGGACTAAACGGACACTAACCTCAAAGTATAGGGACTAAATGAGTTTTTACCCTAAATACTGATACAAAGACATAACAAATATAACGGTACTTTGGTATCAATGTTTATTTGAGAAAAATTAAAAAAAAATTAGAAATAGATATAATAGAAATTGAAAATTTGCAATTGGCATTTGAATTGAAATTTACATTCAACAATATGAAAACTATTACATTGCAATGAACATTTTAAAAATTATTACATTGTTTGAAACTTATTATATTGTTTACCAACTACAAATAATTTATAAACTAATATAAAGTAATAGCACAATCTTCAAACAAATGTTTATTACTTTTGCAGATTATTTCTTTCAATAATCGAAATGAAGTCTTCTATTATTGTTTCCATGCTCCAATTTGACATTTGCTCTGATTATATAGTTTTGACCTATATACATGCTTTTGTTTATTGTAAGTCATCCTGCACCATTCAAGACATGCACAATAAAAAAACTATAGTTATTTTTGTACTTAGTAGAACTAGATCCAGTAATCAATAACAATCTATTTTGTTAAATAACAATAATAATAAATAATTTATTAAAAAATATAATTAAAACAAAAAAATAACCAAAGTATTACTTACAAAATTACAACTTCAGCAACTGAACGCCAACCAAGAACACTGATCATTCTTTGCATGACCATAGTCCACACACATGATGTAACTGTAATGAATGAAAAGTGCTTTATAGGATCATTCAATTCCAAAGATAGAAGGAATGAAGCAATTAGAAATAAAACATAGATGATTCAATTCTTTAGACAGAGCTAGGGATGGCAAATAAATTCGGATCCGGCCCGCATCCGTAAGGATCCGGAAGATCCGGATTCGGAAAAATCCGAATCCGTATGTTAAAAAATGCAGATCCGAATGTAATGAATTAAAATTCGCACGGATCCGGATGCAAGTGCATCCGAAAAGCCGGATACCCGGATCTGGTTACTTTTATATTAAATTAAAATATATATATATATTAACTTAATTTACCAATCTAACCTAATCCCTAGCCCTAGTATTGTCAATATCACATTCACAGATCACACACACGCTCACAAAACTTCTTTAGCAGCCGTATGCCTCACGGCCTTGCCTAAGTCTCGTGTCCAAGCCTCGATCTGAGTCAACTACTGTCGCTACACGCCTCACCGTCGTCGAATCCTCACCTTCATCGAATCCTTGCCTTCGTCGAATCCTCCCAGTCGTCGAAGCCTCGCCTGAGCACACCGTTGTCGCTATCGTCCAAGGCTCGCCTGATTAGATCTTTCTTTTGTTTCCATTTTTCCGATCGTCGAAGCCTTGCCTGAGCATGCCACTGTCGCTGTCGTCCAAGGCTCACCTGATTGGGTCTTTCTTTTGTTTCCATTTTTCTGGTATTATTAACTGCATGGCTTTTTTTCTTAACCAGTTAATGAGTTGGTATTTTGGTTGATTGTTTGATTGTAGCTAATGATTTGGTATATTGGTTGATTGTTTTATTGCAGTTAACGAGTTCAATCTAATATAACATGTTTAAGCTTCAAAATTTCACTGGCTGAATTTAATTTTCTTTGCTGATTCAATTTTGTTTAATTTTGAATAATTTTCTTTGCTGGTTCGTTTAATCACTTTAATTAAATGCATTAATTTTCAATATAATGTAAACGTTTAATAGGTTTTGGGATTAGGTTTTAATAAATTGTTGAACTTTTAAATTATATTTTAATTAGTAAATTTAATTTTTGAAGATCTGGATATCCGGGATATCCAGAGGCAATTTGGACGAATATAACCCCCATTCGGATTCGTAAAAAAATTTATGGATGTGGATCCTAATCCGGATATAAAAATCTCAATCCAGATTCGGATGCAGATGCACCTACATTCGGATCTGGATCCGGATCCAGATTTTACCATCCCTAGATAGAGTCGTATCAATATATCGAGAAAAGAAGATGCTATGTTGAACCGGGTTTCTCTCAGTTATTAGTTAAGCATGTTGTAGGCATATGTTAAACTAACTTGTAAGTGCAATATATTGTAAGGACAAACATTTGGCATGCTGCACAATGTCCAAGAATATATTAAATAATACATTGAAAAGTAGCACACAGGCTAAAAGAAAGAACATTAAGGTAGCAATTTCAGTAAATTAAGGAAAGAAAGGAAATTAATATAAGTTGAAAAGTATTAAAGGAGCATACTAGGGATTATAAGGCATAAAGATGAATTGTCCCTTCTTCGCTTTTTTTAATTGATCACAAACTCCACGTGCCCTAAGGTCAAATGATGCAGTAAGATTACGGTCTTTGCCTAATGAAACTAGACCCGGACGAACACATCCAAATGGTTTGTGAAACGACCTGCCCCGAATCCCCCCCCAGGCGAGTCTATCTAGTCTCATCAAAATGGACTTAATAAAAATTCTATTAGTAAAGATTCTACCGAAAATTCGACAGAGTCTCCTTTATATATATAACACTCCCAATCTACAAATATGAATATAACACTCCCAATACAATTCAATATACAACAAACTCCAGTGATCAACATCCTCAACCAAAATGTTGAGTTTTATATCTCCAGAGTCTCAAAATATAATATTATAACTAATATTAATATCTCAATTCTTAATCCCAAAAGAATAATATAACAAAAATTATACAATCCCAACAGGACGAGATAACCAAGATGTTCCCAACAGGACGAGATAACCAAGATGTCCTAATAAAAACATTTATATCTTTTAACACCATCACGTGGGCAAGACTCAAAATATATTTACAGTCGCTGGGTCGGTCTGGTGTACCTGCAACCTCCTGGTGAGGGGGGAAAATATAATAAAAACGGGGTGAGTTTAAAACTCAGTGAGATCAGTGAGTAGATAGTAGTTTTTGACAAACTAATTATTACTTTAAAAGAAATAATCATATCATTTCCAAACCCGATTTCATCAAACCATATACAAGAAACCAGTAGTAAATCATTTAACATTTAAATCAGATTTCTAACCATGGAAATCATATCACAATTTCATATAGAATGCACAAATCTGAAAATCATCACCAAACAAGTACCCAGGGAAATAATCTCGTCATATCCGGACCTCAACGGACGGGCATTGACGTACTATATGGGTAACGTCACGCCCCGGAGCTACACGGATAGACAGGAAAATACCATCTCATATCTCATCATATCTGTGCATGCATAATCTAGTCCCTAAAGGACAAAAGTGCCCAAGCACACGGCCCAAAGCCTCTGTGTGTACTCAGATGGGCCCCAAAGGCCAGTATCTCATCTGTATCATATGTATCTCAATATCTGTTTGTATCTCATATCTGTATCTCTGTCATCATCATACCGCATGCATATTGATAACTCTATGAAATGAGAGTTATCATGGCACTTTTAGACTTAAATCAATACTACTTAGAGAGTAAATTATGTGTTTCTATTGCATTTTTGTTACATTTTGCATAAATAATCATTTTAGTCAATCTTAATAAGTTTTGCTCGATTTAAAGTAATTCGTGCTCAAATTGTGTGCATAATTGTAGGTTTCCATAAGCTTATAATTCATGGAAGGAATGCTATGCAATAGGCTTGCAAAAATAAGGAAAGAACATGGCTACAAAAGAGTTGAAACAAATCTGGAACAGTGCAGTTGCTGTAGATATTGTTGTAGCAACCATTGCTGTAGTTGTTACTGTAGCAATCCTGGAACAACGACAGAGAAAATTCCGCGCGGGATACTTGCAGAATTGCGATCTGCAGTTTCCTAATCTGACTTATGCGCGCCCTAGGCTTCCGTTTACCCTAATTTTCAACTATAAAAAAGCATACATCATAAGGAAAAGGAGGGAGCCGTCACCCAAGGAGGGAGCCGTCACCCAAGGAGAAAAACACAAAGAAAGAAAAGAAAAACACGATTCAAGAGAGAGATTGAGGGCTGCACAAGAGGAGAATTTGCAGAAATAAGTCAATAACTCAGTCCTTCTTATTCTTCTCTTGTTTTCTTGTTTACTATTTATTCATAGGGATGGGTTTCATAGCCGGAACTTTGTTCTTTATTTTTCTTTTACAAACCATGAACTAAATTTATTTGTGGTTGAGTGATAAACAATCTTGATGGTTTATTGACTGAATATATGTGTTGCTGAATGTTTGCTGTAGCAGTTTGTTTTGATAGTATTTATTTTTATTCATTATTTGGTTGATCACTCATTTAATGATACAAGTTAGGAAGAGCCGCAAAGAGCCTATCTTAATGGAACATATCATAACAATACTTGATCTTAAATCGAGTTTCCCGGATTGAGTTTTACTTGAGTCTCAAAGGGCCATGCTTGATTTAAGATTAGTGATGAACTAGACATAAGGATTCACCTTGTAGGGTAAATAGAACCTAAGCTTGTAATGCTATATCTTATGTTGGCATAGCAACTGATCACTGTTAGGTTGCATATAGATATAAGATATCCAACATGCGACGGCTGAGGATACATAAGGATTTTGCCCAGTGCTGTAGCAAATACTGCAGCAACCGAGCCAACCATTAGAAAATAGTCAAGACCATTAAGAGAGTTTATTCACTCAACTACTATATACTCCCATTAGTTTTATCCTTAAGCTTGACGTGATAGTTTACTTTGTTGCATTTATTTATTGCGTTTTTATTTTAATTAGTACATTAGTTTCATTAATTGTTTATTTTATTTTAGCACAAAATCTACACTGTTAACATTGCTGTAGCTAGGGGTGGGCGCGGTTCGGTTCGGTTCGATTTTTTACTATATTTTTCATAATCGTTCGATTACGATTATTTTAAAATCATAATCGCGATTAATCAAATTACCAAAATAATCAAATACTTGATTAATTGAATTAATTCGATTCGGTTCGGTTCGATTATTTTGATTATGGGCCTATTTTGGGCTTTTTTAAATTTAAAACCTTAAATTAATAAATCTATAACAAACATAAAAAATTAACAAACAAAAAATCAAAATATGTCTCAAACAATGTTCAATAACACATAACATGTTCAAATAACAAGTTCAAATCAAAATAAATCATAATCCCAATTACTCCTCAGCTGCTTGTTCTTGTTGAGCTACTATTGGCCTACCAAATTCTACATTAAAAAATTAAACAAAAATATTAGAATGATTATTTAAGAGTGAAATAACATCCAACACCATAAGCCCTCCATATGAGATTTTCTCCCTATCAACACATGTTTTAAACTTTTGCAATCTTGCTGGAGAGGATCTAACATACTTTACTGCATTGTGAATACTAGCTATTGAATTATTCACCTCCGCCAACCCATCTTGCACAATCAAATTTATTATGTGTGCCGAACACCTCACATGCATATATAAACCATTCAAAATCATTGAATTCACACTCCAATTTGCTAACTTCTTCTTCACATAAGTTATTGCAACTTTATTGGCACTTGCATTGTCTATTGTAATTGTGAACAACCTCTCAATCCCCCAATCAATCAAACATGTCTCAATTAGCTTCCCAATACCATCTCCTTTATGATTAGCTATAGGTGTGAAACTAAGAATTCTTTTGTGCAACACCCACTCCGCATCAATAAAATGAGCAGTAATGAACATGTAGTTAGACATTTGAATTGATGTCCACGTATCTGTGGTAATACACACTCTCTGCTTACTTGCACCCAAGACACTTTTTAACAACCTTTTTTCATGCTGATACAATTCAAGAATATCCCTTGTAATTGTTCTTCGTGATGGCACATCAAATCTTGGGCAACAAGTTTGTATGAACTTTAAAAACCCTTCAGCCTCCACAAAGCTAAAAGGTTATTCATCCTTGACAATCATCTTCACAAGTGCCATTCTACAAGCCTCTTGACTAAACCCGCCACTAAGTTTAACAACTCCATCATCTTTATCTTTTCCCTTTTGACGGAAAAGTACTTGTTGCTTCGGATCCCCTTCAACCTTCACACCTTCATATGACCTACATCTATCCAAATGATTCTTTAAATTAGTGGTATTTCCTCTATTAGCGGCGAAGGTTTTACGGCAATGATGACATTTTCCTTTGTTTCCACAAGGTAGTTTGGTAAAATGAGCCCAAACATTTGATCTCAAAGGTATTTTTCTTTTTTTTCCATCATCAACCTCCACGTCTTGCACTTCCTCCTCATCATAATTTTCCATTCTACACAAACACATGCAATAACATAGACATAAATGATAGCCATGAATGACTCACGAGTTCAGAAAATATTTATATTTTTATACTATATCACAAGGTAAGTGGCCACCTAGAAAAGTGGGGAACAAATTATAAATATTGAATATCTAATAAAAAGATTATAATTATTGAATAACCATGCACATTTTACAAAATTAAAGAGACTTCATATTACAACATTCATCTTAATTAACAGGTTATATTTTATTTTTAAATAAATATTTAACTAGTTGTAACCAACAACCAAATGGATCGCATACAACTTAACCACAATGAACAAATAAATAAATGATGCTTTATGAATAACTTTTTCATTCATTAATTGCATTTGTATTCATTTTGGCCAACCAAGAATATATATATTAAATTATTACATAAACTATCTAAAAAAAAATCAAGATTATATATTATAAAAAAAATGAAAAGTTATGTATAATAATTTTGACCTCTGAAAAGTGAAAAAGAACTGTAGAAAAAATTAACATGGCAGCACAAACATGGTGGTCCCAAATTATTGGACCCTCATGACCAATTCCAATTGATGAACTACCTGTACTTGGCTTTTAAGCCGATGCTCGAACAAGGATGATAGATGATGATTGTGGGTCCTAATCAAGTCCAACAAGCGAATCAACAATTCAGATTCGGCGTAGATCCCTTCGATAATATGGCCACCAGCAGCAGCGGAACCCCTCTTCCTTTCCGTCCCAATCCTAAAACTGGCGGAGCTCTACACGTTACTGCAAGTGTTTGGGGTTGAAAGTTGAAACCGGTGGAATTTTTCTATGTGGTTAACTCCTGAATCAATCGATTCTTGGTTTCAATTGGTTGACTGAGTTGGGTGATTTTGTCTTACGCCTGATACAGGGAAGGAGCTTGGCTGAAGGTCACGACTCATGATTTAGATTTTAGGCTTTTAGGTTTTAGCTTTAGCTTTCAAAACAATCGATTTTTTGAGATTTCGGTTCGGTTTTGCGGTTTTTTTTTTAAACCGAAAACCGAATCGATTAGTTTTACTATTTTTTTTATATTACTATTTCGGTTTTTTAGAGGAAAAACAACCGCATAAAAACCGAACCGAATCGATCGGTTCGGTTCGATTTTAAATTAATCAGCTTTTTTTGCCCACCCCTAGCTGTAGCAAATCTGATAACATCAATCCCTGTGAAGACGATCTTGAATACTCATCACTTTATTACTTGTTGTGTACACTTGCACATTGACACCAATAGCATTAGTATTTATACACCAACAAGTTTTTGGCGCCGTTGCCGGGGATTGATTGTTAATTATGATTTGTGAAATTAGTTTTAACGGTGCTAATTTTTTATTTTATTTTAATTTGTTTATTTTGTTGACATAGGTGATCTAGCAACCCTTGCATGCACAAATATAAATCTGTTGACTTCCAGTTTGATCCAGAAATTGAAAGAACTGCAAGGAGATTGAGAAGAGAGCATCGGGAATTACAAGCTGCTGTAACAATAGATGATTTGCAAGATTTGAGAAACTTGAACCGTAGAGAGGGGATACAACCAGTCAATGTACATGAAGGTCTGAATGGACAATATGTTCAAAGGCAACCAGGGAACAACAATATTATTCACATGGCGAATGATAGAGATAGAGCCATTCGAGATTACGCAGTGTTGACTCCTCAAGCCATACATCCGGGAATAGTTAGACCCGACGTTCAAGCTGACAATTTTGAACTCAAACCCGTGATGTTTCAAATGCTTCAAACAGTGGGTCAATTTAATGGTTTGTCATTCGAAGATCCTCATCTACACCTTAAGTTATTTTTGGAAGTGAGTGATGCTTTCAAGATTGCTGGAGCATCGCAGGAAGCATTGAGACTCGGACTTTTCCCGTTTTCTTTGAGAGATCGAGCAAGAGCATGGTTGAATTCTCTACCACCAGATTCTATCACTACATGGAGTGACTTGGCTGACAAATTTTTGTTGAAATACTTCCCGCCAACCAAGAATGCAAAGTTGAGGAACGAGATCACATCTTTCCATCAACTTGAAGATGAGAGCTTGTGTGACGCATGGGAGAGATTTAAGGAGTTACTCAGAAAATGTCCTCATCATGGTATTCCTTACTGCATACAGTTGGAAACTTTCTATAATGGTCTCAACCCAAGCACTAGATTGATGGTGGACACTTCAGCAAATGGGGCTTTATTATCTAAGTCTTACAATGAGGCTTATGAAATTTTGGAGAGGATTGCTAACAACAATTATCAGTGGCCATCAACTAGACAAGCTGCAGCAAGAGGAACAACAGGAGTTCATAACGTAGATACCTTGACAGCATTGTCAACCCAAGTAACTTCATTAACAAGGATGGTAAAGGCTATGACTACTGCTCCAGCAACTATTAACCAAATTTCTGATTTGTCTTGCGTTTATTGTGGAGAAGGGCATTTATTCGACAATTGTCCTGGGAATCCAACTTCAGTCAATTATGTGGGCAGCTTCAATAGACAGAACCAGGACAATCCATATTCAAACACTTACAACTCTGGATGGAGACAACACCCGAACCTTTCATAGAGTTATCAGAACTAGACTGCTGCAGTACCTAGTGGACAGAACAGACCTGCTCAACCACCTGGATTTTATTAGCAAAATCAAGAGCAAAAAAGTATCAACAATGATCAACTCAGCTCCCTTGAAAGTTTGATTAAGGATTATATTGTGAGGAATGAAGCAGTTGTCCAAAGTCATACTGTATCGTTGAGAAACTTGGAAAATCAAATTGGACAGCTTGCTACAGCATTGAGCAACAGACCTCAAGGTAGTTTACCAGTAATACAAAGGACCCAAGAAGAGAAGGGAAAGAGCACTGCAAAGTGATTAACTTGAGATCTGGAAAGGATATTTATAGTCCCGTTAGTGTACCAAAAAGAAGAAGTGAGTCCACCCAAGGCCAAGAAGACACTCAAGTAGAGAAGGAGTCATAATCTTCCACTTTTCAGAATGCAAATCAACACAGTTCTGCAACAACATCTGTAGAAAGTTATGATCCAGCACCTGGTAGTGAGGAAGCTACAGCACCAACAGCAACAGACCTGAGTAGAGCAAAAGAGAAGCAATCTGCACAACCTGCTGCAGCACAACAGTTTAGACACCCACCACCCTTCCCTCAAAGATTTCAGAAGCAAACAAGCAGTTCAGCAAAATCTTGGGAATGCTGAACAACTACATATCAATATCCCTTTTGTGGAGGTTCTAGAGCAAATGCCAAACTATGCGAAATTTTTGAAGGATATTTTGACAAAGAAAAGAAGACTTGGAGAGTTTGAAACAATTGCTTTAACACAAGAGAGCAGCAGAATGCTTCAGAGTAAGATACCACAGAAGATGAAGGATCCAGGAAGCTTCACAATCCCATGCTCCATAGGCACTAAATACAGTGGCAAAGCACTTTGTGATTTGGGGGCTAGCATCAATCTCATGCCTTTATCAGTGTTTAAGCAATTGGGAGTTGGTGAATGTAGACCAACAACAGTGACTCTACAACTTGCTGACCGATCTCATGTTTATCCAGAAGAGAAGATTGAAGATGTGTTGGTGAAGGTGGATAAATTTATTTTTCCGGTGGATTTCATTGTGCTAGACTTTGAGGCAGACAAAGAAGTGCCAATCATTCTCGGAAGACCTTTCTTAGCTACGGGAAAGACTCTAATTGATGTTCAAAAAGGAGAATTAACCATGAGGGTGAATGACCAGCAAGTTACATTCAATGTGCTAGATGCCATGAAGAGTCCCGATGAGATTGAAGATTGTAATTTTATCAGTGCTGTGGACTTTGTTGTAGCAGAGAGATTACACAGTTGCTGCAGTAAGGAAGAAATCAATGCTGTAACAATTGAAGAACTTGATGATCAAGATCATGGAGCAGCTAACATAGCATGGTCAGGGGAGAAGCAACCCTTCAGAATTAACGAGCAAATCCAGCAAAGGGAACTCACTCCAGACCAACAAGAATTCAAGGTTAATGGGCCGAGAGTGAAGCACTATATGGGAGATGATATGAACAGCCTAAAGAATGATCGGTTCTTAAAGGATCCAGGTTGAGGAAACAAGAAAGGTCAGGCTGAAAGACCTAAAATCAAGCGCTAATTGGGAGGCAACCCAATAAGGGAAGTTGTTTCAAGTTTTTATGGCATTGAATTTAGCTTTTAAATTATTTAATTTGTCTTTTTGTTATTTTAAGTGTGCATTTAATTTTTTATATCTTCATGTTACATTGCAGCAAGTAAAAAAAAAATGTGGGCAAAAAGAGCAGGAGGGAATTGCTGCAGCATCACTTACAACATGACATAACAAAAGATTCTCAAACAACAGAGGCATTCTTGCTTTTGCAGCAGCAAATGGATTGATCAGATTTTATGATAAGGAGCGTTTGAGAAGTATATCAAAGAAGAAGTGACCCTTTTACAGCCTGTGCTGCAGCAGTGCTTCCAGCAACAGGGGAGTACCGTTACCCGCTAGTTTATTTTACTTCTTTCTGCAAAACTTTTCCTTCATTTAGTTTTAATTTTCTGATTCATTCTGCATGTCCTTTTATTTAGTATATGCATGTCCGGTTCATGTGGTTTTGTTTTGTGTGCTTGTGAGGACACATCACCACTCAAGTTTGGGGGGTTTGTGTTTCTGAGTGCATGTGTTTATGCTTGTGTTGTGTGAAGCTCTGTTATCTAATATTTGTGTATGGATTTGAAAACCTAATGAAGATAAATTGAGTTTTATTCAGTATTTATAAGAATGCCAAGTAGAGATAGTTATAGATGGAGGTTGAAATTTTGTCCCGACACTTAGACTTTGGTTGAGTTTTATGAGAATGCTATAGCAGAGCAAGGAAAACGAAAAAAAAAAAAGAGTAGAAAATATCTCAAATTTGGGGGAAAATTTTTGTTGGACTGTGCCTGTTATGAAATAAATTCTGCTCCAATGGTTTAAGTTACTGAGTAACCAAGGTTGAGTATGCACCCCATATGCAAACTTGAGTCCAAAGGCGACACGAGCTACGAGCAGTGCTGCAGCAATTATAAAAAAAAAGAGAAAAAAAAAGAAGAAGAAAAAAAAATGGTGATAAAGAGGTCCGCTGCCTAGGATATTGAGTAACCTGGTCTGTTCATGAGCCCCATGTTCAGCCTTGAGTCAAAGGCGTCCAAAGATATGACCTAGATATAACATCCTGGATGTATTGCTGTAGCAACTCTGACATGTACTTTGAGTGAGTAATTGGGTGTCGTCATTACAAGTGATAGGCATTCACATGAAAGCTCAATATTGCATTGAAGGGTTTAACAGAAAAAAAAAAATTGTAGCACAGTTTGAATATAATTGTGAGTTCTGCTCCCCCATATGTGAATATATTTGTGTTCTACCTCTGAATTGTATACAAAGTTTGTGCAATGTTGTAGCACCTCTAGAATTATCAAAGTGGCACACACACACTCTAGACAAAATGAAGCCTAAGTCTAGAACTAAACTACTATGGCTATTTTGTGTGATTAAGAATGTGATCTGAGGGTTGAAGAATCCTTACAAATTTGATGACAGAGCTAAGTTATTTGTTGAATGATTGTGTGATTGAAGTGTTAGTGTTATTGTCATTACTTGAGGACAAGTAATAGTTTAAGTTTGGGGGTGTGATAACTCTATGAAATGAGAGTTATCATGGCACTTTTAGACTTAAATCAATACTACTTAGAGAGTAAATTATGTGTTTCTATTGCATTTTTGTTACATTTTGCATAAATAATCATTTTAGTCAATCTTAATAAGTTTTGGTCGATTTAAAGTAATTCGTGCTCAAATTGTGTGCATAATTGTAGGTTTCCAGAAGCTTATAATTCATGGAAGGAATGCTATGCAATAGGCTTGCAAAAATAAGGAAAGAACATGGCTACAAAAGAGTTGAAACAAATCTGGAACAGTGCAGTTGCTGTAGATATTGCTGTAGCAACCATTGATGTAGTCGTTGCTGTAGCAACCATTGTTGTAGTTGTTGCTGTAGCAATCCTGGAACAACGACAGAGAAAATTCCACGTGGGATACTTGCAAAATTGCAATCTGCAGTTTCTTAATTAACTTATGCACGCCCTAGGCTTCCGTTTACCCTAATTTTCAACTATAAAAGAAGCATACATCATAAGGAAAAGGAGGGAGCCGTCACCCAAGGAGAAAAACACAAAGAAAGAAAAGAAAAACACGATTTAAGAGAGAGATTGAGGGCTGCACAAGAGGAGAATTTGCAGAAATAAATCAAGAACTCAGTCCTTCTTATTCTTCTCTTGTTTTCTTGTTTACTATTTATTCATGGGGATGGGTTTCATAGCCGGAACTTTGTTCTTTATTTTTCTTTTACAAACCATGAACTAAATTTATTTGTGGTTGAGTGATAAACAATCTTGATGGTTTATTGACTGAATATATGTGTTGCTGAATGTTTGCTGTAGCAGTTTGTTTTGATAGTATTTATTTTTATTCATTATTTCGGTTGATCACCCATTTAATGATACAAGTTAGGAAGACCCACAAAAGAGCCTATCTTAATGGAACATATCAGAACAATACTTGATCTTAAATCGAGTTTCCCAGATTGAGTTTTACTTGAGTCCCAAAGGGCCATGCTTGATTTAAGATTAGTGATGAACTAGACATAAGGATTCACCTTGTAGGGTAAATAGAACCTAAGCGTGTAATGCTATATCTTATGTTGGCATAGCAACTGATCACTGTTAGGTTGCATATAGATATAAGATATCCAACATGCGACGGCTGAGGATACATAAGGATTTTGCCCAATGCTGTAGCAAATACTGCAGCAACTGAGCCAACCATTAGAAAATAGTCAAGACCATTAAGAGAGTTTATTCACTCAACTACTATATACTCCCATTAGTTTTATCCTTAAGCTTGACGTGATAGTTTACTTTGTTGCATTTATTTATTGCGTTTTTATTTTAATTAGTACATTAGTTTCATTAATTGTTTATTTTATTTTAGCACAAAATCTGCACTGTTAAGATTGTTGTAGCAAATCTGATAACATCAATCCCTGTGGAGACGATCTTGAATACTCATCACTTTATTACTTGTTGTGTACACTTGCACATTGACACCAATAGCATTAGTATTTATACACCAACACATATGCCCCCAAAAGGCAAAAGCACCCAAACACACGGCCCACAGCCTCTACGTGTGTTCAGACGGGCCCCAAAGGCCTCTCATCTCATATCATCGGTATCACTGTATCTGGAGGGAAAGGGTACTGTCTAATGATTTCAAAAACAATAAACTTGGTGTTTCTCTTCCAGTATCTTCACTGGTTCCTCTTCGTACGTCAAATCTTCCTTCAACTGAATTGGTTGCTTCGATAACACATGACTCGGGTCATATATGTACTTCCGGAGCATTGAGATGTGAAACACATCGTGGATTCTGGATAACTCGGGTGGTAGAGTTAATCGATAAGCTAACGGACCGATGCGCTCAATGATCTCATATGGCCCAATGTAACGTGGACTTAACTTCCCATGTTTCCCAAATCGAAGCACCCCTTTCCAAGGAGATATCCGTATGAAAACTCTATCACCAATTTCGAATTCAAGTTCCCGCATACGCTTGTCTGCATAGGTCTTCTGTCTATCTTGGGCCACCTTTAATCTATCCCGAATCAATTGTATCTTCTCGTTCGTATCCTGGACTAGTTCTGGACTGAATAACCTCCGCTCACCAACTTCATCCCAACATACTGGAGTCCTGCATTTTCTACCATACAAAGCCTCATATGGTGCCAACTCGATACTAGCTTGATAACTGTTGTTGTAAGCAAACTCCATCAGAGGTAAATAATTATCCCAATTACCTTTAAACTCCATAACACAAGCTCGCAACATATCCTCCAGAGTTTGAATAGTACGCTCTGATTGTCCATCAGTCTGTGGATGAAAAGCTGTACTGAAGTTCAACTTGGTGCCTAAGGCATGTTGCAAGCTAGTCCAGAACTTAGAAGTAAACCGAGAATCTCTATCTGAGACTATGGACACAGGTACTCTCGTGAAGTTGAACTATTTCAGCCACATAAATACTCCCCAACTTGTCCATCGAGTAGGTGGTCTTGAAAGGTAAGAAATGAGCAGATTTTGTAAGTCGGTCAACAACCACCCAAACACCATCATGTCCTTTCTGAGTACGTGGAAGTCCCGCTACAAAATCCATGGTGATGTGCTCCCACTTCCACTTAGGAATAGGAAGCGGCTGAGAACACCCTGCAGGCCTCTGGTGTTCAGCCTTAATCTGCTGATAGACTAAACATTGAGAAACAAATTCTGCTATCTCTCTCTTCATGCCCTGCCACCAGTAATGATCCCTTATGGTACGATACATCTTAGTACTACCAGGATGCATCGCATATGCTGAACAGTGAGCTTCTTCCATAATCTCTTCTTTCATATCTTTAATACCGGGTACACAGAGTCTATTACCTATGACTAAGACACCATCATCTCTCACTAGAAAATCGGTTCGTAAACTTTTCTGTACATCATCTTTCAACTTTATTAATTGTGGGTCCTGAGCTTGCATCTGGTGAACTTTGTCAATCAAAGTTGGCCTAACTCGAAAATTAGCAATCAAAGCTCCACGATTGTCAGCGTTTAACTCGACTCCCAAAGATCTCAACTCGATCAACAAAGGCACATATTTCACTCGCAAGTGAGCTATAGAGCTGGAAGACTTTCTACTTAGTGCATCAACTACCACATTTGCTTTGCCTGGATGATAATCGATAGTGCAATCGTAGTCCTTAATCAGCTCGATCCATCTCATTTGTCTTAAATCTATCATCCTCTGAGCACTTCATCACATCAAAAATACGCTCTAACTTAACAAACCATGACTCAGCCTCAGGTGGTTCTCCGGAACCATTAAAGCTCCTTGCCCCTAAACTTCTCACTCGCTCAATAGTGTTTCCGTTACCGACATGCGCTTGAGTCTGATTTTGCACAACTGTAGTCATGATCTGAGCCAGCCTATCAAATGACTGCTCAATATTTGGGGCATTCCCCGGTGCCTGTTGTGCAATTCATGGGTAGAGGATTCAATTATCCCCTCATTCGCGGGTTCACTTTCCCCCGCAGGTACACTACCAGAAGTCAACCGAGCTATTGGCCTAGTACGGCCACGGCCACGTCTACTGCTACAACGAAGCATGATGGTGCCTACAAGATATAAATTCTAACTTTCATAAAAATAAAACTTATTCTTATTAAGACAATAAAGTCTACAGAATCTAAAACCATGCTCTGATACCAACTGAAATTACCCGCCCCGAATCCCCCTCAGGCGAGTCTATTTAGTCTCATCAAAACGGACTTAATAAAAATTCTATTAGTAAAGATTCTGCCGAAAATTCGACATAGTCTCCTTTATATATATAACACTCCCAATCTACAAATATGAATATAACACTCCCAATACAATTCAATATACAACAAACTCCAGTGATCAACATCCTCAACCAAAATGCTGAGTTTTATATCTCCAGAGTCTCAAAAGATAATATTATAACTAATATTAATATCTCAATTCTTAATCCCAAAAGAATAATATAACAAAAATTATACAATCCCAACAGGACGAGATAACCAAGATGTCCTAACCAAAACATTTATATCTTCTAACACCATCACGTGGCCAAGACTCAAAATATATTTACAGTCGCTGGGTCGGTCTGGTGTACCTGCAACCTCTTGGTGAGGGGGGAAAATATAATAAAAACGGGGTGAGTTTAAAACTCAGTGAGATTAGTGAGTGGATAGTAGTTTTTGAAAAATTAATTATTACTTTAAAAGAAATAATCATATCATTTCCAAACACGATTTCATCAAACCATATACAAGAAACTAGTAGTAAATCATTTAACATTTAAATCAGATTTCTAACCATGGAAATCATATCACAATTTCATATAGAATGCACAAATATGAAAATCATCACCAAACAAGTACCTAGGGGAATAATCTCGTCATATCCGGACCTTAACGGACGAGCAATGACGTACTATCTGGGTAACGTCACACCTTGGAGCTACACGGATAGACAGGGAAATACCATCTCATATCTCATCATATCTGTGCATGCATAATCTAGTCCCCAAAGGACAAAAGCACCCAACCACACGGCCTAAAGCCTCTGTGTGTACTCAGACGGGCCCCAAAGGCCTGTATCTCATATGTATCATATGTATCTCAATATCTGTCTGTATCTCATATCTGTATCTCTGTCATCATCATACCGCATGCATATGCCCTCAAAAGGTAAAAGCACCCAAACACACAGCCCACAGCCTCTATGTGTGTTCAGACGGGCCCCAAAGGCCTCTCATCTCATATCATCGGTATCACTGTATCTGGAGGGGAAGGGTATTGTCTAATGATTTCGAAAACAATCATTATACTCATATTCACATACCTCTTAACCATATTTTAAATCATACCACATTTGAATCCACTTTTCTTATCTTTAAAATACTATCATGCTTATTCAAAGTCGATACGCAAAATTATTAACCAAACATTTTAATAAAATATCAATGCGTGAATAAAATCCATTTAAAGGAAATCATTAAATCAGAACATTTAAAATAATTATTTCGCAACATGCTTTACTATCATAATTAACTATGAAAATAAGTTTTGTATATTCCACTCACAGTGACGGTGTTCACGGTCGGCTATTGTCCACGTCCGCGGACCGGTTCTCACTCGCGGATCCTCCTAAATCAAGGAAACGACATAATTATTTTCCGTAAATCGAAATTATGACTAAATTTATGCAATAAACTCGAAACGAACATCTATTCCTAATTTACAACTCCCGTGTCCATAAAATTACCAAAATGCCCTTGTCGGTCAACGGTCACCGGAATTTGGTCAACACTGGCTAGGAAGCTCAAATCTTAAAGTTCCAATCACGCTGAGTTCAATGGTACTGGCGGTGAGCTCCAACGCGCGGCAACGACGCCGGAATCTAGCTCAGCAGCCGTGAATTCCAATAATCGACCAGCGGCAAAACAGTGACTCTCGGTGCCTATGGATGGTCGAAAATGGAAGAGGGAGTCATGAGGAACAAAATCCAACCGATGGTGTCACCCAAAACCGGCGAAAATCCTGGCGAAGCAAAGTGAAACAGTCGCGGGTTCAAGCTTCGATCGCCGGCGTTCCGGTTGGTTTTCGGCGGCGAGGATGGCAGGGGAACGACGGTCGGCTTCTAAGCTTCAAATTGGTACCAAGCTCGGCCGCAACGGTGGCCGGAAATGGGAGTTATGGCCGGGTCAAGGTCGCGGTTTTCGGGTCGAGTTGACGGCTTCTTTCTCTCACTCTCTTACACACGTGTGGCTTCTGTTTTTGCTCTGTTTTTTCCAGCTTCTTCTTTTGTTTAATAAAATCCTGAACTGCCAAAATCCTTAACCACCTCATTTTACTTTAAATTCACATATGTTACAGTTTGACTCCTCTTTTCCCAGGGAGAATGGAATCATACAACATCCTGATAAACAATAGACAAACAATGTTAAAGTCCATTAATTGGAACTCCCATAAAAAGTAGACATAAAACTAGAATGATTATAAATCACTTAGGCAATATAGACTTCGATTACGTTTACTACTATAGCATTCATTGACAAAACCGCACTATAGTCACGCTGCCCAATATGAGCTCTAATCCCTTCCATTTGGAAAACACCATCATCTATTAGATATGGAATCCATTCTTGATCTGACATCTTAGCTTCACACATTGTGCCAAACAAGTGCAGCAACGAAATCCTGTTTCACTGTATCCCTCCTGCATGCCTTGTGTTCCTCCTTACTGGCAGAGGCTTCACTGCAACTTTTTTGCCCTCGTCCTTAGTCTGTTTTACAACTGCTATATGTCCTATCTCTATTATATCATTATGTTGTTCTGCTAATTCAAAGTTCAAATGTTTTTTTGTGCCTTGATGTTTAGTGTTGCCATTTTTTTCCTTGTAACAAATCATCAAGCATCTCTACTGGGATTTCATTTGGGTTCAAATTGCTCGGGCGAAGAAATCTCAAGGACATTTTTTCCCTTATCCATGATGAATATCACAACTGTAGAACAAAATCAAATAATGAGAATATATTAACATATAAAAACTGCCAAAAAATTAAAAATAAAATAATAACAGATAGCATAAAATACTTTTTATATTAACCTTTACATATATCATTTTCTCCTACTCAACAAACTCTACTTGCAAACAAACACAGAAACAATATTCAAGGTCCAATCAATTTCCCTCATTGCTGTCACATGCGTACATTGCAGCATCATCGTCAATAGAGTTTATGTTATCAGCACTTGGAAATTCAGTGATCAACGAAGGGTATTCCATTGCATCTTCAGTTCTTTCTGTGGGTTTACCTCTTCTAGGCATTTGGCATACAACTGACCACTTCTTATCAAGTTGATTAGGCACATAAAACACTTGGTTGGCTTGAGAAGCTAAAATAAATGAATCAGATTTATAACCCAATCGATGCAAGTCTACCAAAGTAAATCTGAAAAATAATTTAGATCCCAAATCTCTCTAATCACTCCATAATATGTGATGTTAGAAGTGACAAGATTTTTATCTTTTGAACTTGTGACTAAAATTGTTTGTGCAACCAATGACACTCCACTCTTTTGAGTAACTCTATTTAAGTCTCGATCTCTTGTAACAAAGTGAAAACCATTTATGTCATAACCAGGATGTTGGAAAACATAACGACGAGGCCCTTGGAATAACCAACGGATTGTTTGTGAAACATCCTAACCGTTCTCTATTAACACATTTACCTATTATTAATCGACAGAAATATAATGTTAAACAAGAACAAACAGAAACGGAAAGGACAAACTAAATTAATTATACTTTAGTTCCTTCAAAACCTTATATGTTAGCCAATCCGCAAATGTTCGGTTGTGTTTGTCTTGCAACCACTTCTCCTTTTTTCATGGATGGCAAAGTTGTAACCAATCCATATGCTCTCTAAAAATCAGTTAAAAAGAAAAAAATTTCAGGTTCCTAAACTACCAAAACTTGATATTAATAAAGTTAAATAACACAAGTTAGATAACTTCACTTTATATAAGGCTGAACTTCTTCAATGTTATGCGAAATATACAAGTGTGCCTAATCTAATGAAGTTCGATCAACTTCCACCATTTGTCCACCACTCATGAGCTTGTCAATTTCTAAATTCTGCACATGTCCAAGTGGAACCCAATTGTGGGCATGTTTTCCACGTATTCTGCACAAAATTCTAATGCTTCCTCGACAATATAACTCTCCGCTATGTAACCCTCAGGACAGTTACGATTTCGAACATAACCTTTTAGAGTTTTCATGTATCGCTCAAAAGGATACATCCACCAAAGATACACAGGACTACATTGTCTAACTTCACTCACTAAGTGAATAGTAAGATGGACCATTATGTCAAAAAAAGAAGGGGGAAAACATTTTTCAAGCAAGCACAGAGTCTCTACAAGGCTTTTCTCCAATTCATCTAGTGTTGTCACAATAATCACAGTCGTACATGATGAATTAAAGAAGAAACAGAACCTGATGATAGCTTCTTTGACATATATGGGCAGCACATACTTTACGAAAATTGGCAAAAGTTGTTGCATAAGAGCATGACAATCATGGGACTTAAGACCCTGGAGTTTAAAATCCTTTTTTGACACAAGATTCCTAATATTTGAAGAGTATCCAGTAGGAACTTTGATACTTTTTAAAGCTGCAAAGAATCTTGCTTTTTCCTCCTTCATTAAGGTGTGACAAGCAGGAGGAAGCCATGTAGGATTGTTGTTTCCTTTAACATGTGGTGCTAATTTGGGCCTAATTTTCATTTCTAAGTGATTCATCCTAGACTTCAATCCATCTTTGGACTTTCCAGGAATATGCAGCAGTGTACCATAGATGTTCTCACACACATTCTTTTCAATGTGCATAACATCTAATTGATGTTGCACAAGCAAGTGCTTCCAATACTCTAAATTATAAAATATGGATTTCTTCTTCCACCACACGGGATCATCATTGTTCTCACTTTTGCGCTTTTTATTATTGCTTTTGCCCCATCTATTATCAATGTAGTCAACCAGCTCGAAACTTTTCTCCCCGTTTAACAGTTTCAGAGGGGTTTCACACACACCATTGTCAAAGGCTTTTGCTTGGAACCGAAATTCATGACCATGAGGAAGCCAAAGTCGATGCCCAATATATGCATTTTTTCCACTGTGTTTAAGTCTACATTTTGGTATTTCTACACCACAATATAGACAGACATAATATCCTTTAACAGTACATCCCGCTAAATTTTTGTATGTCGGGAAGTCATTTATTATCTATAGTAATACAGCCCGCAAATTAAAGTATTCATTTTTGTAAGCATCATATGCCTCAACCCCAACATCCTATAAAGTTTGCAAATCCTCAATAAGAGGTTGCGAATACACTTCAATGTCATTACCCGGTTGTTGAGGACCAGAAATCAGGAGGGACAATGTTGTGCAAATTTTAATGTACTCGCAAGCGCACGAATCTATTGTAGTATAGATCTATGGTGACGAGTGTCGATCCCACGAGGAGGTGGATTTTAATTGTGTAGAATTAATTTTGTGAATGGGTGATTGGATTTGTGGTGGAAATGATTGGAATATGCTAAAACTTAAATTAAAATGGAGAGAATAAATTCTAAAATTGGTATTGAAATGGTGAGAATAAATTGAAGAGAATTCTATTGAAATGACGTACTTGGGTATCTGGATCCGTATCAACATGCATCATGGGCTAAATAATCCGTATTAATGCCAATTAAATCATGAGGGGGGAATCCACACCTCATGAACCACGCTCTAATCAATATGGTGCTAAGGGCTTATCGTGCCAAATAATAATAACCTTGTACTAGAGGGCCGGTGTAACCAAGGCGGTACTAGACAAGATTAGTATTATTTGTCGACGAGAAGTCAAAACATCCACAAAAACTAGAGGGGAAGAGAAAATAAATTTACCAAATTAAGCCCATGACACATGTTGAGACTTCACCTTCAACCCAAGCTTGAAAGAAAATTAGCCACTCATAATTGAACTAGGGGCAAAATAGAAATTTATTAAAATACGAAGAAAATACAAGATGGAGAGAGAATTACAGAAAATGGATCCCAAAAATGGATTCAGAGATATCAAATTAGGGGGGAGAGGCCCCCTTTTTATAGATACATGGAGTAAATCATGGCCATCGGATTAAAAACAGTTTGGACGCTCAGGATTGCGCCACGTCATCAGTCAACAGTCCACGGTTTGACCACGCGGATGAACAGTAACACGGTTTGACCCGACTTTGAACAGTAACGTGGTTTGACTCGGATGAACAGTAACGCGGTTTGGTTGAAAATAATCCTGTGTGATGCATGCACCGTACACGAGATTTTTCGTCCACTGATATGCTGCCACGTCACCATCAACAGTACATAAGAATTTTAGTCCAACAGGATCGTGACACCTCATCAGTCAATGCCACATCATCGGTCAATGTGAACAGTGTCGTGAACAGTAACGTATACAGTACCGTACACGTGAATAGTGTCATTTTTCCTTTTATGCTCCTCCTAAGGTTTTTGACCGTCCTGAGTTCAAAAGTGATGTCCGTTTTGCCGTCTGATTTCTCCTTTATTGTGAAATGACTATAATGCCCCTAAAATACATAAAATACTCAATTAAAATAAAACACATGCAATTAAATCACAAGAAGGTTAAATACATAAAAGTAAGGGTTGTTAGTAAGACTTGAAATGTAAAATGACGGTTTTCTCCTTTATAAATATGCATTTTCTAACACTCAACACACCCCCCAACCAGCTTATTGCTAGTCCCTAGCAAATAAAGCGAAAATAAAATTCAAATTCAAAATATTTTTATTTATTTATTTATTTTTTTTTAATAGAAACACTCGTATTTATTCCATCAGATTAATGATAGCAATCAAATAAAAGTATAAGCATTATCTCCAGTCTAAAGCAACATCACACCCACATCAACCATCCACATGAATTAGCCCAGTAGACTTTGTTTTAGCTACTCTAAAAAATGACATGTCAAACCCCAAAATCTCACTGGAAGTAGTGACACTCTCACAAATAAATTAATCCCAATAAAAATAGTCACTCCAATGAATGGTAATTGAGAGAGAAAATAATAAAGAAGTGATATCACATGCTCTCACCAAGATGAAATAAATATGCCCTCAGCTTAGAAATAATACGATCTCAAGTCAAATAAAATGTTAGTCAACCCACTTTATTTATCTCTTTTTTTTTTTTAATTATGCATCGCTACATCTTTTTAGCCCATATAACTAGCTTCTACTTCGGACTATAGTTCCCTAAAATCAAGAAGGACTTTTATTAGGACGTAACGTAGGCTAGGGACATGGTTAACAAAGAAGGGAAATAAGGAAAACAAAGTGTATGTTTGAGAAAAATGCAGAGAATTTTTTTTTTTTTTTTTTTTTTTCCTATTTTTATTCTTTTGAAACAACAACTTTTGTTTTTGTTTTTTTTTGTTTTTTTTTGTTTTTTTTTGTTTTTTTTTTTTTGCTTTTATTTGGCATAACTTCACTGAACAAAATAATTATTTACATTTTCTCAAACATAAATAGGTGATGGAACTTATAAGACATCGGGTAATACTCCAAATCGGAGTGGGTCAAGATGATAAGTTGACAAAGAAAATGTTTTTTTTTTTTTTTTTTTTAAAGGCTCAAAAGGGTTAACTATGGATATTTAATAAAAGGGATGGCTAGAAAGGCTCAAACGGATCAAAGATGGCCTTTCCATCGTCTTTTAGGGCTCTGAATAACCTTCCATATCTACTAGTTAGATGGGCCTCCAAATGTAGCAACACACATTTTTTTTTTTTTATTAAGGGTTAACTCAAAAGAAATCTAGAGATCGTGTATACAATAATAAACTGTTAAGCTGTATAAAGAATGGGCAAAAGGGTTACTCTCCAAGAAAAATGATATGCTCAAAAACTCACTCGGTACTTATTATGACATGTTCATTCCTTCAAGCAACTCATATATGTCTCCAACATCAACATGTAGAGTAGCAAACATAATGTAACATCACTTAAGACCAAAGATAATACAAATACTAAAATTTAAATTAATCATGTCACCCAATGTTAAAACAAATCAAAAAAAATTTTTTTTTTTTAAAAAAAAAACATTCTACCCCCCAACCTATTCTAAACATAAAAAAAAAAAAAAATATGCATGCAGAAATGTGAAAATGATGTAGAAAAATTAATTTAGAAAAGTTACATTTAAAATGATAGAAAAGAAAATGATTTTTTTATTATTTTTTTTAAAGAAGATGCGTTTCTAGAGGAACTACACTCCATATTCAGCCATCTTCGACTCAAAAGTTGGAAAATGCATTTTTATAGAGGATAAATTAAAAAAGAAGAAAAATAAACATAAACACATAATAAAGAAAAAAGAAAATGTCTTAATTTTTTTTTTAAGTTTTTTTTTTTTTTTAATTTTTTTTTTTAAACGATGAAGATGCGTTTCTAGAGTCACTACACTCCATATTCAGCCATCTTCAACACAAAAAGTTAGCAACAGTTAGTTTTTACAACAAAAAAATTAGTAAAAACTTAACCAAAATTTCATAATTGTCGACTATTCCCTCCCCCCAACCAGAACGAAACATTGTCCTCAATGTTTGAAATGAAAGAAGTAGAGTTTAGAAGACATCACCTGGGTGGTGCAACACAGAAGAAAATATTTACAGGCGGAGAGTTAAATCTAATTTGTACTTCTTACTGCTGCTACTGTTACCATCATTATTTGGGCGCTCCAACACAAAGGTCCAGGGGTCTGGCTCCGGTTTATACGCTTGTAACAGATCAAGTAGCTCATTAGCAGTGTGAGCACAAATAAAGAGTTTTTTCACATTAGCGGGAATGAAATAGTTTTTTATTGCATGGTTAAGAAATGCGATAAAGCCATCATAAAAGTTATTGACATTTAACAAACCGATGGGTTTTTGGTGGATGTGCAGATGGGCCCAAGATGCTAGCGTGATAAGTGCCTCTAGTGTTGCAAGATCTCCTGGAAGGAAAATAAAAGCATCAGCATGATTAAGCATTTCAGTTATTCTTTCTTGCATACCTGAGACGACTAACTCTTCTCCAGTTGATGAGTCAGACGAACTGCCCAATGGTTTTAAGACTCTTGGGATGATGCCTAACACTTGACTTCCTCTGATAAAAGCTGCTTCGGAGACCATTTTTGATAACCCTCGGTTACCTCCTCCATACACCAAATGTAAATTTCTCGCTGCTATGCTTCGACCAAGATCTATGGCTGCCTCAACGAACTCTTTATGTTTGCCATATGTAAATCCAGAAAGCACACAAATGTTCTTGAATTGTCTATTGGGAGTAGCTGACATTGTGATACTTCTCAAAAACAATTTGTGAGTGCTTGACAAAAAAAAATCACATTTAAGAGTCTTGGTGACAGTGGGTCATGGTTGTGTATGAGGTAATATGTCAGTGTCAAATAACGCGTAAAGCACGTGGCTCGCGAGTCAAAAAGGAAACAGTAAAAAGGAAAAAGCAAACAGTAATAAAATTATTAAAGACAATAATGCAAACAATAAGACAATAGTGAAATAAAATAACAGTAAAGTAAAAGGATATTTACAGGTAGTTGCGACTGTGGCTCACATCTTCCTCTGGTTTTACGTCCAGAAACGGCTTGAACGCCCTCTATGGGTCGAGGATAGGCTTCCTATCCAGTTTTCTTATAAACTGGCAAACAGGGTCGTTTATAGTCAGATTCCCAAGACTATATCGTGCATGCTCTTTCTGGAATAATGGCCATAACTGGAGAATCGCTCCTTGCACATATCCACTGGGATGCGTTTCAAGAGACAAAAGGATATCATCCAATGACTCCTTATTCAAGCCATCCCTAATGAATTGAATCTTATCTTCCCTGTTATCAGACACCATTCCTAAAGAACATGGGTTTTTATTGCAACTCATTCTGGCACACTTATGACAAGCAACAGAAATTCTTCGAGCTCGTCGTTTTCTTGCATAATTTCCTTTACCACAACCAGGCATGTATGCAATAAATTTTGGAGGTAACTCACCTGCCGATCGTACTTTAGCCTCGATTAACCAACGGATGTCAGCAGGTATGTTATTCCTCATGAGTAATCGCATGCGTTCGGACCGAGCTTTATAGATCGTAAGGAGGGCATTCTGAGGAAGTGAAGGGAATCGCTTGTGAAGCTTCGCTAGAATCTCGTTTCTGTCCATACCTTCGCCTCAGAATATCAGTTATTATGGGAAACTGAAGTAACCGACTTGATTGTCACGGAGTACCGTTATCCGCCACTTCACCGGGGTAACAAACTAAAGCACACAAATAGAAAAACAAATTAAAACACACAAAGAAAATTAAAATCGTCCTCTTATTGAATTTACCTCAAGCTCCAACTGGATGTCGTAAACACTTCTCTCAATGTCTCTGAGTTGGCTTTCTAAACCCTCAACATAGGCTACTAACTCTGGTGGTTGTAGAGCCCAAATGCGTTGTGTTTTACAAAATTGAATCTGTCTTTTGAGATGAGTTTTGACACGTTGAAGTGGTTTAAGAATGTTCAGGAGGAACGGTCTAAGTATGAGACTCATGATTAAAAATGATAAGAGAAAACTTAATGGTAAAATAAACACACTTATGCAAAAACAATTTCAATTAGCAAAAGAATAATAATAAAAAGAAAAAAAGAAAAATCAAATCAACGAAAAGAAAAAAAAATCAATTCAAATTTGGTGGGTCACTCAAATTTATTTCGGTGTCTTCTTCATGTGGTTGGTACTCTAGATATGGCTTTAATCTTTGACCATTAACTTTAAACGTGACACCATTCTTTGGGTCTTTAATTTCAATTGCCCCATGTGGAAAAACAGTATGAACAATAAATGGGCCAGACCAACGAGAGCGTAACTTACCTGGGAATAGGTGCAAGCGAGAATTGAATAAAAGCACTTTCTGACCTAGAGTGAAAGATTTTCTCATAATTTGCTTGTTATGGAAGACTTTCATTCGTTGCTTGTAAATCTTGGCATTTTCGTACGCGTCATTGCGAATTTCTTCAAGTTCTGCCAGCTGTAATCTTCTTTCTGAGCTGGCTTGCTGCATGTCAAAATTGAATTTCTTGATGGCCCAATATGCACGATGCTCGAGTTCCACAGGTAGGTGGCAAGCTTTTCCATATACTAGCCTGTAGGGTGACATCCCAATCGGGGTCTTGAAAGCCGTTCTATATGCCCATAAGGCATCATAAAGTCTTAATGACCAATCTTTTCTGTCCGGCCTCACCGTTTTTTCTAATATGTGCTTTATTTCTCGATTGGAGATCTCAACTTGGCCACTGGTTTGCGGATGATACGGGGTCGCCACTTTGTGTGTGATTGAATACTTTGTCAAAAGAGCTTTGAATGCTTTGTTACAAAAGTGGGCACCACCATCACTGATTATTGCTCGAGGGAATCCAAAGCGCGAGACAATGTTGCTTTTCAAAAATCCTATCACCACCTTGTGATCATTGGTCCTACATGGAATTGCTTCTACCCATTTTGAGACGTAGTCAACACCAACCAATATGTATTGATGGCCAAAAGAAGGGGGAAAGGGTCCCATGAAGTCGATACCCCATACGTCAAAAATCTCAACCACTAAAATTGGATTTAGTGGCATCATGTTCCTTCGTGTAATGCTCCCCATTCGTTGACACCTATCACATGAAGAACAAAAAGTGTAAGCGTCTCGAAATAGTGTTGGCCAATAGAAACCACATTGTAAAACTTTAGTCGCTGTTTTCTTAGCACTGAAATGGCCTCCACAAGCTTGTTCATGGCAGAATGAAAGGATATTCTGAATTTCATTTTCTGGGACACATCGTCTAACAATTTGGTCTGCACAATACTTGAACAAATACGGGTCATCCCAAAAGAAATTCTTTATTTCCGCAAAGAATTTGATCTTGTCTTGCTTGGTCCAATGCTCTGGAAGTTTACCTGTAACAAGATAATTAACTATATCAGCATACCAAGGTAATACTTCCACACTCATTAATTGTTCATCTGGAAATGACTCATTTAATGGTAATTGTTCTATTATTGTGTCAAAATGGAGACGAGAGAGATGGTCCGCCACAACATTTTCTGACCCTTTCTTATCTTTGAATTCCAAGTCAAATTCCTGCAAAAGTAACACCCAACGAATTAGTCTAGCTTTTGCATCTTTCTTTGTGAGAAGATATTTAAGAGCAGCATGATCTGTGAACACAATTATTTTACAACCAATGAGATAAGATCGAAATTTTTCTAATGCAAACACTACTGCTAGCATTTCTTTTTCAGTAGTTGAATAGTTCAACTGTGCATCATTTAATGTCATACTAGCATAGTAAATAACATGGGGAATTCGATCAACTCTTTGTCCTAATACTGCTCCTACTGCATAATCAGATGCATCACACATGAGCTCAAATGGTAATTTCCAGTTCGGGGCCTGAATGATGGGTGATGATGTCAACAACTGTTTTAATTTTTCAAACGCCATAAGACATGAATCATTAAAGATAAAAGGTACATCCTTAGCAAGTAAATTGCATAAGGGTCTAGAAACTTTGCTAAAATCTTTAATGAAACGTCTATAGAAACCAGCATGCCCAAGGAAAGATCTTACTTCTCTGACTGTTTTGGGTGGAGGAAGATTAGAAATGAGATCCACCTTGGCTTTGTCCACCTCAATACCTTTGCTCGAAATGATGTGACCGAGGACAATACCTTGTTTTACCATAAAATGGCACTTCTCCCAATTTAAGACCAAATTCTTCTCGATACATCTCTGCAGAACTAGCGTTAGATGATGTAAACATTGATCAAACGAGTCACCAAAGACAGAAAAATCATCCATAAAGACTTCAAGGAATCGTTCCACCATATCAGAAAAAATGCTCAACATGCATCGTTGAAATGTAGCAGGTGCATTACATAATCCAAATGGCATTCTCCTATATGCAAATGTGCCAAAAGGGCAAGTGAAAGTAGTTTTCTCTTGATCTTTTGGTGCTATGGGAATCTGATTATATCCTGAGTAACCATCTAGAAAGCAATAAAATTCATGGCCTGCTAATCTATCAAGCATTTGATCAATAAATGGTAAAGGAAAATGGTCTTTACGTGTGACAGAATTCAATTTTCTATAATCAATGCATACACGCCATCCTGTAGTTACTCTAGTGGGTATCAATTCATTATCAGCATTGGTAACTACTGTGACTCCTGACTTTTTGGGGACAACTTGTACAGGACTGACCCATGAACTATCAGAAATTGGGTAAATGATACCTGCGTCTAATAGCTTAAGGACTTCAGTTCTAACAACTTCTTTCATATTAGGATTTAACCGACGTTGCATTTCCCTAGTAGATTTAGCATTTTCATCGAGGTGAATGTAATGCATGCAGTCTACTGGGTTTATACCTTTTATGTCTGCTATGGTCCATCCTAATGCTCCTTTGTGCTCTTTTAAAACATCCAACAACTTACCTTTTTGTTCGTCATTTAGGGATGATGAGATGATTACCGGCAGAGTACTTTCTTCTCCCAAAAATGCATATTCCAATGTGTTGGGCAATGGTTTGAGCTCGAGTTTCGGTGGTGATTCTGATGATGGGATGAGTTTCTTCTCTGATGGTGCTAGTTGTTCAACTCTTGACTTCCATTTATTAGTGTCCATGGATGGTGTTGAGTCAAGCAGGGCGTTGACCTCATCGACCGATCTGTCAATATCAAAATCCAAACCAAAGTGAGTTAAACATGTTTGTAAAGGATCATCACTAAGGTTTGAAACAAAAGTATCATCAACTAATGCTTCAATTAAATCCACATCAACAATTCCATCATCTGCACTGTGAGGTTGTTTGGCAATGTTGAAGATGTTCAGCTCCATAGTCATGTTGCCGAAAGACAATTGCATATTTCCAGTCCTGCATTGAATGTGAGCATCCGCAGTTGCCAAGAAAGGTCGGCCTAGAATAATGGGGATGTGCTTCCTTGAATCCTGTATTGGTTGAGTGTCAATTACAATGAAATCAACAGGAAAATAAAACTTGTCTACCTGGATAAGCACGTCCTCCACAATACCACGAGGTATTTTTGTGGACCGATCTGCAAGCTGTAACACCACTGGAGTTGGGTGTAATTCTCCAAGTCCAAGTTTCACAAATACTGAATAAGGCAACAAATTTACACTAGCTCCTAAATCCAACAAAGCATTCTCAATTGTGTGGTTCCCTATACTACATGAGATAGTGGGGGAGCCTGGGTCTTTGCATTTTAAAGGAATTTTATGTTGGAGTATAGAACTAACGTTTTCTGTTAAAAATGCCTTCTTTTGAACATGCATATTTCTCTTTTTAGTACAAAGGTCTTTAAGAAACTTGGCATAAGATGGAACTTGTTTAATAGCATCAAGCAAAGGGATGTTAACACTTACCTGTTTGAAGATTTCAAGAATCTCACCTGTGGATTTTCCCTTCTTTCCTTTCGCTAACCTCTGAGGAAATGGAGCTTTCGGAACATATTCTCGTGGGTTGGTTTCTTCTTTTTCCTCCGGTGGTGAGTCCTCAACATTCACAGGTACGATTTGATTTTCTTTTGTCACCGGCATCTCCACTTTGTTGTCGACTTCTTTTCCTTTTCGCAAGGTCATTACTGCTTTGACCTCTCCATGCTGCTGTGGTGAACTGGTACTTGCTTCATGCACTCCTTTAGGATTAGGTACTGGTTGACTTGGAAACTTGCCTTTCTCAACAGTCATTGCCAAGGTCTGAACTGAAGAAGCAAGTTGTCCCACCATCTTCTCTAGGCTTGAAACTGATTGAGCTTGTGAGTTGAAACCTGCTCTCAACTCATTTCGTAGTCCATCAATGGTGCGGTTTTGTTGCTCAATCGTGGAGTGAGTAAGATTCTTGAGATTCTGGAATGAATCCTCCCATGGTCTAGGTTGAGAGAAATTCTGATTCTGATTGTATGGTCTAAATGGTGGCTGAGAGGCTTGAGGAACTTGAGGAATTTGTTGCATTGGTGGAGCTGGAGCTGCTGGTCCATTATGTTGGAATCCTTGAGACCATGAAAAATTGGGGTGGTCTCTCCATCCAGGGTTATATGTGTTGGAGTATGGGTTGTAATTTGATGGCTTTCTCATTACACCTATGGCATTGGCTTGATCTGAGTATGAGTCATGGTCATGTGGCTCTGTTGATTTAGCAGTCGATAATGATGCTATTTGTCGAGAGAGACCTTCAATTATCGCTTTGACTTCTTTAATTTCTGAACTTGATTCGCCAATTTGAACCTCATTCACTCCTTTAATTCTTCTAGTAGTCCTGAGTGATCGACTCCGTTGTTGGGAATTATCTGCTTGTCGCTGGAAGAATTCCCAAATCTCTGATGCACTTTTTGACATTAGCTCTCCTCCACTCGTTGCCATTAGCCATTCTTGCACATTCGGCAATAATCCTTCCAAAAAGTATTGGCATTGGTGCCATTTCTCGTACCCATGATGTGGACACTTCAAGAGTAGCCCATTGAATCGCTCCCATGTTTCGAAAAATTGCTCGTCCTCTCTCTGGGTAAACTCCGAGATTTCCCTGCGAATAGCATTGGTTTTATGTACTGGGAAATATTTATTCAAAAATTTTGTAACCATTTGTTCCCATGATGCAATGCTATTAGCAGGCAATGTATTAAGCCATGAACGAGCCCTATCCTTTAAAGAAAATGGGAATAGTCTAAGTTTAACATCATCGTCTGAAAAATTTTCATATTTAAAAGTTTGACAAATGGCATGAAAATCGTTCAGATGATTATATGGATCCTCATTTTCTAGGCCATAAAATGTGGGGAGACAATTTAGCACACTAGGTTTTAGTTCAAAGCTCCTAGCAGCTACATTAGGGTATCTTATGCATGATGTGCTCAAATTAGCTAAAGGACTGAAGTAGTCCTTAAATGGCCTCTCTTGTGGTTGCAAATCCATTTCAAATTTATTTTTAATGTGCTTTTGTGTGCGAAGTGTTTTTTCTAATTCAAGGTCTATAGGTTCAAGATTAGGTAATAATGACCTACGACCATGCATGCAAAATAAATAAAATAAAAATAAAGATGCAAACAAAACAAATAAAAATAAAGAAGAGGAAGAAATTACGATACTAACCTTATTGCGCTATTACAACCTTTCTATAAAAATACACAAAAATAAATACGTGAAAGAAATTAACTAAAAATTAAATTAATAAGATAAACAAAAAAAAATTACAAAGAAAAATAAATGGAAAATTAAATTACAAAATTTTAAAGAAGAGAAAAAGAAAAGAAATACTAACATTTAAATGTAGATTCACTTTTTTTTTTCTTTTTTTTTTTAATAATAAAAAAAATACAAGAAAACAAATAAAAGAAATTATTCACAAAAATTAATTCTATGAATTAAAATTACTTACCTCCCCGGCAACGGCGCCAAAAACTTGTTGTGCAAATTTTAATGTACTCGCAAGCGCACGAATCTATTGTAGTATAGATCTATGGTGACGAGTGTCGATCCCACGAGGAGGTGGATTTTAATTGTGTAGAATTAATTTTGTGAATGGGTGATTGGATTTGTGGTGGAAATGATTGGAATATGCTAAAACTTAAATTAAAATGGAGAGAATAAATTCTAAAATTGGTATTGAAATGGTGAGAATAAATTGAAGAGAATTCTATTGAAATGACGTACTTGGGTATCTGGATCCGTATCAACATGCATCATGGGCTAAATAATCCGTATTAATGCCAATTAAATCATGAGGGGGGAATCCACACCTCATGAACCACGCTCTAATCAATATGGTGCTAAGGGCTTATCGTGCCAAATAATAATAACCTTGTACTAGAGGGCCGGTGTAACCAAGGCGGTACTAGACAAGATTAGTATTATTTGTCGACGAGAAGTCAAAACATCCACAAAAACTAGAGGGGAAGAGAAAATAAATTTACCAAATTAAGCCCATGACACATGTTGAGACTTCACCTTCAACCCAAGCTTGAAAGAAAATTAGCCACTCATAATTGAACTAGGGGCAAAATAGAAATTTATTAAAATACGAAGAAAATACAAGATGGAGAGAGAATTACAGAAAATGGATCCCAAAAATGGATTCAGAGATATCAAATTAGGGGGGAGAGGCCCCCTTTTTATAGATACATGGAGTAAATCATGGCCATCGGATTAAAAACAGTTTGGACGCTCAGGATTGCGCCACGTCATCAGTCAACAGTCCACGGTTTGACCACGCGGATGAACAGTAACACGGTTTGACCCGACTTTGAACAGTAACGTGGTTTGACTCGGATGAACAGTAACGCGGTTTGGTTGAAAATAATCCTGTGTGATGCATGCACCGTACACGAGATTTTTCGTCCACTGATATGCTGCCACGTCACCATCAACAGTACATAAGAATTTTAGTCCAACAGGATCGTGACACCTCATCAGTCAATGCCACATCATCGGTCAATGTGAACAGTGTCGTGAACAGTAACGTATACAGTACCGTACACGTGAATAGTGTCATTTTTCCTTTTATGCTCCTCCTAAGGTTTTTGACCGTCCTGAGTTCAAAAGTGATGTCCGTTTTGCCGTCTGATTTCTCCTTTATTGTGAAATGACTATAATGCCCCTAAAATACATAAAATACTCAATTAAAATAAAACACATGCAATTAAATCACAAGAAGGTTAAATACATAAAAGTAAGGGTTGTTAGTAAGACTTGAAATGTAAAATGACGGTTTTCTCCTTTATAAATATGCATTTTCTAACACTCAACAGACAACATCATGAATTTTCATTTTGTGCACAACTATGGTGGAAGATTATAAGTTATAAGAATTTTTATTGGCCAGCAGCTATATGTACTACTAAGAGAGCTATGTGGATTAGCCAGCAGCTATATGTACTACTAAGAGACCTGATAGAGCTAGGCGAAGGTTTCTAGGATCGGATGCAAAGGTCGCTTACTTCTCATTTACTAACTTTCAAGATGGTGAGTCAGCCGGATATCGGAGTTTACCATCAACCATCTTCTCATTTGCATGCCAAGTCAAGTCCCTAGTAGTTTCTGATAATTCAAACATGTGCTTAAACCTAGGTATAGGAGGAAAATACCATAAAACTTTTGCAGGAACCCCTTTCTTATATTGGTCTACAGTACCATCTTTTTTCTTCCATCTACATAACCCACAAGTAGGACATTCAAAAAGACCTTCATGCTCTTTTATTTAAAGTATGCAATCATTTGGGCAAGTATGAATTTAACATATTCTAAGCCCAAAACTGACATTGTCTTTTTGGCATCATACATAGAGGTTGTAATTTCATTATTTTCAGGGAAAGCATCTGCTAAAACACTCAACAATGCATAAAAGCTACTGTCAGACCACCCAAACCTACCCTACACATTGAACAATTTCACTAAAAAACCTAACTTAGTAAATTTTGTGCATCTTAGGTATAAGGGTTTCTCAGCTTGTTCTACCAACTCTTAAATGCCTTAGGGTCCCCACAACAACCTTTATAAGCATCATTAACCATTTTTAACTCATTACCATTGTCAAACTCTATATTTTCTCGCTGAAAATGGTTTTCCCTTTGAGTAGAAGGACTTTTACAAATCTCTTCCTCGTGCCAAAACCAATTGTCGTATTTCACATCAAAACCATGCATATATAAATGATCTTTTACAATTGTAGGTGTTTCAAATGATAAATTCCCACAATCAAGGCATGGACACGTAATGACACTACTGCCTCCAACATTTTTTATAGCAAATTTATAAATTTCTCGACACCATCTTCATATTCTGTCGACAGTCGATTACATTGAATCCAAGATTTATCCATTTCTGGCTTAACAATTAATGTTCCTGAAATATATATAAAACAAAGAAAGAACATACATACTTAGAATATTTGTCTAATGTTACAGCACCATGTGAAATAAACAAAGTTAAACCTACATGAAGCCATTCAAATTAAACACAATTTGGCCCATATAGTTTTCTCTTTTATATTAAAGAAACAACATACTTTATAGAAAAATATGGTCATGGTCTAGAAACAAATTTAAAAATTACAAATATAGCAACCAAGAAAACTGATAAATCGAAATTCATACTTTTCAAAACTTTACTCTCCTATTATAATAGAAATATAATAAATAAGACAGGCCCCACAACAAACACATTACATAGTATCATAATTATAATTTAAAGATATGTAAAATTTAAGCAAGTGTATAACAACTTTAAAAAGTTAAATAATAGAGGATAGGAAATGGAACTTACCAAATTAAACACAACAATCTGCTACTATATCCAATTCCAAGAACAATTCCAGCAACAATATTTATTACTGAATTCCAAAACTTGGATTCAAGAGGGCTAAAAAGGTACCAAGAAATTACATTAATCATATAAGTAAGCCTAGGAAGAAATAATAAACTACAACTTCAAATAATATACATTAGTAGAGCAAAAATGAAAGCAAACACAAAGAAAAGCTTCAAGTACCTTAATATAATGCCTTCAACAAATCAAGAACACTGAACTGTCACATTTATGCAGCAATCACAACTATTTATAGTTGACAAGCAAATGTTATGACTGAAGACAACAACAGTAACAACAACAGTACCAGCAGATGCAAAATAGCTACAACACGACATGCATAGGTAGGAGAGGTGAGAATCCCTCAATTTTACATAACATAATCATTTACTAAAAATCCCACCTCAGGCTTTGTTATAGACAATTCAGGCCAATATTTAAAAAATCAGCTATCATATCATAAAGATATATAAGTTGCAGATTATCTCTAAAATTCATACACTAACACTCATTTAACTTAACAAAGCTTCAATATCAAAATTAGCTAGAATAAAAAAAAATCACACACAGACGCATGAATATAAATCAAAATTACCTACAATAAACAAAATTAAAAACATTATGCAATGCACGAATACAACTAAAAACAGAACTCAATATTTTTAAAGACTATCTTTCTGGGAAATTATTTAATAAATTGATTACCGAAATAAAAGCAATACATGCAAATACATTTCAATTTTTTAAGAAATTATTTACTACTTTACATAAAAGTAGAATGAATAGTCAAAATTAAATACATACAAATGCAGTAGACTCACCAGTCACCAGTGGGTGTGAAGCTTCAATTCACCGTCAAGGCTAGGGTTTCAACTTCGACAACAATGATTTGGGTCTTCTTTCACAGTAAGCGATTGGGTTTCAATTAGCACTGACTTCGTCGCAGCAAAGAGAGACGGTTCAGTGACAACCGTAGCAAAGAGACGGTTCAGTGACAACCGCAGCAAAGATAGACGATTGAGTGAAACAATCAAAACGGCGCCCAACGATGGGTGTTTGGGTGTCGTTAGTTTGCTATGGCCGGCCTTTGAGGGTTTGCTGCAAATGTGCTAATCGATTTTGAGATTCCACAATGAGGCTTAAAAATTTTCTTAACACTTAGAAAATTTTTTGCCTCTTTTCTCACAAAAATATTTTCCCCCATTACAAAACGCAACATTTTATTATTATTATTTTGTTATTTACGTTTCTGGTTTTTCTCAAACACTTGCAAAACACAATGTCTTTTAATTTAAATTTGTTACTTTAACAGAAACGACATCGTTTCACTTCTTTTTTAGTAATAAATATTTTTAAAAATTAAGTCAAACCTGCACAATTAAAGTCAATATAAAAAATCAGTCTCTCATTCTTGATAGGCAAATAATCTATCACTAGTCTATCATAATTTCTTAATATATGATATTTATATCACCAATATATCATAATTTATTGATAAATGATATTTCTATCACAATTTTGTCATAAGTGTATGACAAAAAATAAATCTATCACGAATCTATTGTTGTAGGCCTCCAGACCAAAAGTCGTCACACATAGGACTGTCATAGTAGGCTCTTTTTCTTGTAGTGAGCTAACATATATATTCTATATGTAGATCCTAAATGGAAACAAAATCCTAATACCAGCCACGTAAAAGTAGAATCCAGATTAGCAAACATTTTATATTCCTGCTACATACAGTCTTGAATCAATAACATTACTTTATCTCTTTCCAACAATCATTCAACAAAAACTTCGCATTCACCCACCAATGCTAACCCCAGAACACATTTATACAATCACTAAGTGTTATATAAAAGGCAAAGCAATAGAAATCCAAGTATCAATTACAAACATCCACTACAATAATTATCTAGCACTAAAAAAAAAGGGCAAGAATAAATAGGAACTATAAAATTTAATTAAATATATGAAGATAAACTCTGAACAAGGAAGCCAGAACTTACTTGACAAGCTAACTTCACAATACATAGCATATAATGTAAAATCTATATCAAACTCTTAAACCAAAAAAATAAAAAAATTATTCTTTACTAATTAATAATTTTTCTCAAATCAATCCAGAGCATTGAACTCAAACTAGAAATTATAGATATTTTAAAACAATTACCCCATAAACGCTGAAAATATTGTGCACAATAATCAAGAGCTACACCTAGATCAAATGAGTTGGAAAGTTTTGATAGAAGTAGGTGACTTCCCAATTCAATGAATAGTATGTCACGGGTTGCTTGATATATGCCGAAATCATAAGCTAATTTTGCGCGCACAGTTGCGCTTAGCAAAAGTCTGCCTCGATGTGGAGTGCACTTGGAAGCAGGATACGCTTAGCACAAAAGGTGGGATGTACTTAGAAATTGGCCGCCAGGACAAATGACCGACAATGGTGCACTTAGCAAATTATCCAAGTTCAGTTCAAATTCTAGACTTTTCCATAATTGTACATAAGTTAGAAGTTTCTAGGCTTCTTTACTTAGTTCCTTAGAGATATTTATGGAAGTTACTTGGAAGTTTCCTCCCCTAGTACTCCCACACCTATAAATAGTGGTGAACCCCCTCATTTACACACCACACCACACCACACCACGCACACCCACCCACCAGTACACACATATTCTCGCACACACTCTTAAGCGCTATTGTAAAAACTCTCTTGTACAATTATTTTTAGTGTGTGCTAAAATACATTTTGGCCATATTGCTCTCTTCTTGCTAGCATTGTCGTAAGTATTTTCTGCTTAGCTACCTTGAGAAGAATCAAAAGGCTTACTTAGCGACTTGTGTGCCAGAAGTCATCTAAGTGTTGTACGGGTTTGCTACGCAAAACTCCCATTACATGACAAGTGGTATCAGAACTAAGGTTTGCACTTACGAAATCTTGCTTAATGAACAATGGTCAACCCTCCTAGCACAACACAAGAGGGCGTAGTCGGTGTGGAGGTACCGGAGCAAGTCCGTGGCCTCTAGGAGGGACGCACATAAGCTAAGTCTTGCGGCAAGTCCAAGGCTGCTTCCATAGACGCCTTGGATCCTCACATAGCCACGCTTGAGACTTCGATGTCCGCTGTTCAGGATACCCTCGATATATTGGAAGTGAGGGTCGTTGGTCTCGAGGGCGAGTACGGTAAGTTCACAGTAGCCACCAAGGCCCTCATGCAAGACTAAGCCGACTCTCTTCGAGGGCAGTTTCGAGCACTACATGATGAGTTACTTAACTTGCGTACCTTTGTGCAAAGTGAGCTACGAGCGATCCGTGCGGAGTTATAGGAAGCCATTCGAAGTGCAAACGGATGCCTCCAACTTCGCCATTAGCGGAGTCATTATACGAGAAGGCCACCCACTAGCGTTTGAAAGTTGGAAGCTCAACGACACGGAATGCCGCTACACGGTCCAAGAGAAGGAAATGATCGCCATCATTCATTGCCTACACGTGTGGCAACACTACTTGCTCTGCTCACACTTCGTGATCTTAACGGACAATGTAGCTAGGAGCTACTTCCAAACGTAAAAGAAATTGAGCCCCAAGCAAGTAAGGTGGCAAGACTTCCTCGCAGAATTCGACTATCGGCTCGAGTATAAGCCCGAAAAAGCCGACGTCATCTTAAGTCTCAAAACAGAATTGGCAACACTTTACATGAGCCAACCGAATTTCGACCTTGTCTCACAGTTCAAGAAGGTCTCCACAAGACCCGCTAGCAAAGGAGTTTTTGAAGAAAGTTCTTGAGGGCAAGACAAGGCGATTTTGGCAAGACGAAGACACTCTCCTCACCAAAAGAGATCGACTCTTCGTGCTTAAGTGGGGAAATCTACGCAAAGAAGTGATCAAGGAGTGCCACAACTCGAAGTGGGCTGGCCACCTGAAGTAGAGTGCACAACTCCACTCGTCCAAGCCTCGTACTTTTGGCTGCACATGAAAGATGACATTGAGGCATATGTGCGGACTTGCTTTATGTGCCAACAAGACAAGACGGATCACCAACTTCCGGCATGATTGTTGGAGCCCTACCAATAGCATCAAGGCCATGGGAGAGTGTCACCGTGGACTTTATCTTGGCCTTACCCAAGTCTGAAGGGTGCAGAAGCATTATGGTCGTGGTCGACTATTATAGTAAGTATGTGACTTTCATTGACGCACTAACTGATTGCAAAGCGGATGAAGCTGCCTACCTATTCATCAAGCACATCGTAAAGTTGTGGGTAGTTCCGAAGAGTATTGTGAGCAATCGAGACCCATGATTCACCAGACGCTTTTAGATGGAGCTCTTCAAGTTGTTAGGAACCAATCTCAAGTTCTCAATAAGCTTCCATCTGCAAACTGATGGACAAACCAAGTGCATTAACAGCCTCCTCAAGATGTATTTGAGGCACTATGTGATCGATCACCAGCGAGATTGGGCTAAGTTGCTGAATGTTGCCTAATTCTCCTACATTCTTCAACGAAGTGAGGCTACAAGCAAAAGTCCTTTCGAGATCATCATGGGGTTTCAACCTATGACGCTCAAGCCATAGCCTCTACTTATGGTGGAAAAAGCCCAAGGGCTCACAAGCTCGCCCGCAAATGGCACAAGGAAACAGACATCACACGGGCTTGTCTCAACAAAGCCACATGAAGAATGAATAAATGAACTGATTCGAGGAGATGCCACGTCGAGTACAAGGAAGGCGACCAAGTTATGGTGAAACTCCTACACCAACAGTTCAAGACTTTGCGAAAAATCCACCAGGGGTTAGTAAGGTGATACGAGGGGCCTTTCGAAGTTGTACGACATGTCGGCAATGTCTCGTACCAACTCAAATTTCCGCCAAGATGCAAGATTCATCTGGTCTTCCACGTGAGCTTGCTCAAGCCATACCATGCAGATGAGGAAGACCCAAGCTGAGGTGTGTCAAGACGTGCCCCAACCGCCGTTGTCACTGCGTATGACAAGGATGTGGAATACAACCTCGCCGATCGAGTCATTCGTAGAAAGGGCATACCAGTGTAAAACGAGTACTTGGTGAAGTGTAGAAACCTCCCCGAGAGCAAAGTAACGTGGGAATGTGAAGAAGACCTATGGCAATTTGCAGAGTATGTCCAAAGTTATAAGCACGAGGACATGACAAGGATGCCGCGAGCATAGGTGGGGGAGGATTGTCACGAGCCGCTTGAATATGCCAAAATCATAAGCTAATTTTATGTGCACGGTTGTGCTTAGCAAAAGTCCGCCTCGATACGGAGTGCGCTTAGAAGTGGGTTACGCTTAGCACAAAAGGCGGGATGCGCTTAAAATTGGGATGTGCTTAGAAATGGGCCAACACAAATGACCAGCCGTGGTGCGCTTAGCAAATTATCCAAGCTTGGCCCAAATTATAGACTTTTGCACAATTGTACATAAGCTAGAAGTTTTTAGGCTTCATCACTTAGGTCCCTAGAGATATTTATGGAAGTTGCTAGGAAGTTTCCTCCTCTAGTACTCCCACACCTATAAATAGGGGTGAGCCCCCTTATTTGCACACCACATCACACCACACACGTACATCGACCAACACACACATTCTCGCACACGCTCTCAAGCACTATTATAAAAGCTCCCTTGTAAATTATTTTTAGTGAGTAATAAAATTCATTTTGGCCATATTACTCTCTTCTCGCTAGCATTGTTGGAAGCATTTTCCACTTAGGTAGCTTGAGAAGAATCGAAAGGCTTACTTTGCGACTTGTGTGCTAGAAGTCATCTAAGTGCTGCACGGGTTTGTTGTGCAAAACTCTCATCCCGTGACAAGTAGCTCTGCTGAAGAAAAATAGCCTTGTGTTTCCAGAAAATTCAATTAAATTGCACCAAAAATGTTTGTCAAATATCTTTCACTCTATTTAGCTCAAAAGCAATTGAATTTCATAAGAAAAAAACTATGCAATTAATGACATGAGAAACATCTAATCAACAGCCCAACAATAAACGAAAATGAAAAGACAAATGTGGACTTACAAAAGTCTGCCCACTATAAATGTCAATTATGTATCAAATTGTATCAAACATAAGTAAGGAAATAAGTTATCCTATTAAATCAGAAATAAACTGAATCCATATATAATCGATAGTATTACAATGGAAAATCATCTACATGCATTGAAGGATTTAGGGTTTGGAGAATTACTAAACAATGAAACAATTAAATCTTTTAGAAAGGAAGGACTTTAGTCCCGTGGAGAATTGAAATTTCTTCTTAAATTAGAAAAAGTTTATTAAAACTAAAACTAAATTAATTTTTTTAAATCTACTAATAATTGCTTACTAAAAGAGTTGGATATTATTTTGCGCAGTCTAGTATATATAATTTTCCATTTAAAGCGCTGGAATATGAACTTACTTAATTACGACTTAAACATTATATAAACCTAGAAAGGAAGAAAATTTTCATAAATCTTGAGATTAAATAGAAATAAAACTGAGAATGGGAAAATATCATTCTCAAAATCTAGAAGGTACAAAATCTTTCTTTTAGGAATCCAAAATATTTGTTAAAAAAATTTCACATGTATCATTTTGCATTACTTGGAATATATTAGGAAATTGGAAATCAAAATTAGGCAGTTGGCTTTACCTGTTTACTATATCAAAAAAATTTTCCATATATTTTTGGTAGAAAACAAAAAATTGGGCGCATAGCAGAGGACAACAGCTTCAATGCATTGCAGATAAGAGAGATTGTAGTGCGCAGTAGAGAAGAAAGTCTGTAATGAATGGTGCAGACAGAGCCTGCAGTGAGTGGAATTTTGTGTTCTTCAACAAATTTGACTTAGGGTTTGCTGAAAGTGAGGGTTTGGATTGAGGGTTTGTTAGGAGTGTGGGCTTCGATTTGCTTCCAATTTATTGAATCAATATTTCCTTGGCCCTTGTTTTGTTTGTTGATTTTAGATTTAGGGTTTCAGTAGAAAGAGAGGGGGAATTGATTTTGGAAGGAGAGGGAAGCGAGAAGCTAAAAAGTTCCAACTGTTTAATTTATATTTTATAGTGATAACATTTTAGCAATAAGAATGACGCTGTTTAGATTTAGGGAAATTAAAAAAATTAAAAAAAATTAAAATAACTCTCTAATTAGTATCAATACTTGGTTACAATACTATATAAGAAGCGTTAGAAATTGCTTAGGTTATCAAATGTTGATACTTTTTTATTTAGTATTAGAAACTTAGTATCAGTGTTTCTCATTTTTCTAATAGTGGAATTCATACTTTAGATGATATTATCTCAATATTACCACATAATGGTTACCTTTATATTTTACTCTTGATCTTGAGGGTTTGAATCCCTCTCGTATGTATAGTGAAGATTGATTTTCTTTCACATTACAACATTTGATTTGAATGCAAAATAACTGTAAACAACGGAGTATAAATTTTATGGTGTGTTTTCTTATAAGGAATGAGAATAAAAATTAAGGATGAGAATGTGCTTATTTGTTTAAATAAAAGATGAAATAGGAATCAAAGTGGTGGGTCCCATTTAAAATTGAAAATGATTATTAAAGCTCTTATTCCCATGGGGAGGTGGAAATAGAAATTCCATTTCTTAAAGTGTTCATATTACCTCCTTTAAAATTTTAAAATTCTCATTTTATTTTTCCTTATTATTATTATTATTATTATAGTAATTTTATTATTAATATTAATTATAATGATTAATAATTATAATAGTGCTACTATTATAATAATAGTTACTATTATCAAAATAATTATTACTATTTATTATTATTAGGAATAATAATAATAACATTGTTAATATAAAATTATTATTATTATTATTATAAATGATGAAAATAATCAACTAAAGTCAGTCTACTAACTTGTAATTCTAAGATAAAGTAAATACATTAATAGAAATACATTTCATTTCGATTTTGATCCCACAGTTAAAGTAAATTATAAGATGATTTTTGAATATTTTATTCACTATTAAATGTAAGATATTTACGATGATGACTAAAAATATAAAAGCCTCAAATTGATAGACACAAAGAACAAGCTGCAATCTAGTGTTGAAAAATTCATAATTACATATAGTTAATTAGCACGTCAAGTTAGAATTTTGTTTTTGGTTTTTAAATAGTATTATTGCAACCAAATTTTTTTTCCCACATGTGACCGGGTTTGAATATCAAACCCTTATATCATCTAAAAGATTTTTTTTTATTTTTTTTCCAGTGAATCAATTAACTGTAGGTATGAACATTTAAACTAATTTATCTTTGTTTATATTTGTCATTTTGCAAGTCATTTACGCGTGGCAATTTTTTCTTGTAGCACTTTGCAAAGCTGCTGGGTTTCAAGTCACAGCAAGTCAAGATAAGCAGCATTGATGATGCTAGTGGTGTAATAAAACCTGGAGGGTAGAGCATGTAAACTCTATTTAAGTAGAATTTAATTTGCTTATTACACTAAATAAAAATTTAAAAAAAAAACTAGGGGTGGTCTCTTTAAATCATAATTAAATAAAAATACATAGCCTATTGCCATATGTCCGTTTGGTTTTTGTGGGCCTTTATTTAGAAGTGATTTTTTTTTTCAATTTTCAGTTTTAGGTTCAATAGAATTAAAGCAAAAATCGAACTGAAAAATTTAGTTTTATTAAAAATTGGACTGATCAATTTTTTTTCTATTTTAAAAATGAGACAAAACCGAGCAGAACCAGTAGTTCCATTCGATTTTTTAATTCCCGGAATTTTCGGCCTCCCCTACCCAAAGTAAGACAAAAAATACACTTTAATTTGCTTTTTAGACTTGAACGTATATAATAAATCTTTTTAACAGTTTTGGCCTGAATACTCATGTCAGGTTTTCCAGTAAAATGTTAATTATCAGATTATTTTATTTTTTTACACCAATAAAATGTTATTTGTCAGAATTTAGAATTGATTGTACACTAGCATTTATATATATTTCTTAATTAAATTTCTTGTAATATGTCTCAATTGTTCTACGACATTCACAAGCTTTCTCTTAGATGCATGCTCAAATCTTTAAGGATACAGAATTGAAATCTATAACCTGATTTTAGAACATTTTTCTATTGCAAATAAATTTTATTGATACTGTATTTGGGGTTAATGCATTATATACAAGAAAATAAAAAGAAAAATTTTGTTGAGCAACTTACAAGATCAATTCAATAACACAAATAGGTTAACAGAGACTTTCAAAACGAGCCAAGAATAAACTAAGAACAGCATGCAAATCAAATCATTGTAAACACACAGAGATACGTGGCTCAGTCTTTTGCAAGACTTACATCTACGGGTGAATCCATCAGGCAAGATTTATTTGCAGAGAAATATGTTAGGCTTGACTGTTAGCAGCAGCAAGTTCTGGGAATTAACTTTCCACTTTAGAGGGTGGAGTCCTCCAGAAATAGAAGGGTAAAGAGTAGAGACTAGAGAAATTAGAGAAATAGAAGATTTGTATTTTGGATTCAGGGAACTCCCTTTTTCTTGTTCATTCATTTCCTTAAATACTCCTCCAAGAGAGCTACAGACAAAACATATTCACAGCACAATATTCTCTCTAACAAACTTGACAGCACAATATTCTCTCTAACAAACTTGACAGCACAGCAAAACATAATTGCAATAATAGTAAATAACAAATTCAGCATAATATCTTGAAGAGTATCTAAGTGCTGTAATCGGTTGCACCATCATTCCCGCACAAAATCTTGAAGCTTGAAGGGAACTTTGGGCTGTCTCTTAGGCCTAGCTTGAGCAATCGGCTGTGCAGTGGTTGTATCAAAATATTATTGACATTACAGGGAACAAGATTGTTCTTTCTCTCTCTTCAGTTTCTCTCTATATCTCTCTAGAATTTTTTCTTTCAAACACACTGAAAATTCAGCTTATAAAACAGCTTTAATAACCCGGAAAGCACAGATGCTTGACACGTATCCAATAGGCGGTTATAACGAACTCGGCCTCGCTCAAGTAATCGCGCGCTTGCTCACGTGACTGCTTCGACTCAGTTAAGACCGAAACACTCCCTCACGTGTTTTCGTTAATCCATTACGGAAGCTGAAACGCTGGCGTTTCGACTACAAGGGCGTTTGATTCACCTTATAGGCATACAAACTAAATTTGGCTTGACTTTCCTTCGGAACGATACTCTTGCTTGGTCTTCATTTTGAAGGCTCTTCTGGAAAATTTAAACAATCTCTAAAGGTATAAAAAATGTTTTTGCATGAAGATTATGATTTTCACAAGATGAAGTTTTTTTTTTTTTTTTTTTTTAGGCCTTTAGAATCAGTAAATGAAGTTGTAAAATCATAAAATAGATAAGTCTACAACATAGTTATAAATTTGTAATGCTATAATTCATCATTTTTTTTTCTTTTGCTACAATCTTAATTTATTTATAAGAAAATTAAAATAAATAAGTTTTTTTATTAAAAAAAAAAAAACAGAGAAGTTCTAACCACTATTGCAGTTTTGGTCTATCTGGATATGTAAGCCAGGCCAATATGATCTGCACATTGGCCTGAGATGACTGCGAGAGAAACACTTGATTTTTCTGCTCGTTTTCAAGGTGTAGGAAACCGAGTAGGTACATTATTTCATAAACGCTCGGAATCATGATACTTAATTTGATGGTTGCTGATATTTCCTCAATCTTTTACGGTAACAACAAATGAACATTTGTTTTTACCTGTGAAGAAATCACGCCGGAATTGATTAAAAGGGAGAAAGAGACAGGAATTATCCCCGATGAAGCTATAAATACCTACATGATTATACAGTGTCCATTGCTTTTACTTGGCCGCTTCTAATTGATTATATTTCACAACAGTTATAGACTAACAGATTAACGGCCACAGTGCCACAATAATCCCAAACAGATTACTAGTAATATGAAGAGCGTATGTTTGTTTTTACAGGAAATTTCTGTCAAAGGACTGAATGAAACTCTTCAAACATATTATATTTTAAAGTTACCTCTCATAATTAAATAGAGTTCATATTGTTTTTCTTTATCACATTCATCAAATTTTTTTTGTAATTTTTTATTAATAGGTCTATTTTTTTTTCTTTTAGTTCAGATGCTTGGACTTGATTTCTGTACATTAGTCGGAGATGCCATGAGAAGAGACATTCCTAGAGGCCAGAAAAAAAGATTGATTACAGGTCACAAAAATAATAATGGAGAAATTGTTCTATATTGCAATTTTGTTTATTGCTCGATCAAGTACTGGGGTTGAAACTATTACGAAACTTTAAATTTTGCGGGGTAGATGATATTGTTAATGGCAGAAGGAAAAACTTTGTACCTCGGTCTGTGCCAACGTGTACCTGAATTATTTGAAAGTTATGGATTTAGATGTCCTGAAAGGAAAGCTGTAGCTGATTTTCTTCAGGACGCAAGTAGCTTTGCCTATTTTTTTTTATGTAAAATAGGACGGGAAATAGGGGTATGATTTATTGAAAAGGTCTTTAACGGGGTTTCATTTGATTTTCTTGTATGTCAAATTTTGATTCATTAATACTACTTAAAATAATTCCAAGTAACGTAGCATTTATGAATTGTAGAAATGAATTAATTATTTTTAATGTCAGGTCACTTGAGATGATATTGGACTTTTCTTTTTTTCTTTTCTTTTTTGTATGAGGAGTATAACTTTTTTTTTTTGAAAAGAAAGTACACCTTTCATTACTCATAAAGAGAATAAATGTAAAGCTTCAATTGGAAATTCATCCAGCCATACAAAAGAGTCTAACTTCCTTAAGGCTAATTTCGCCAAAGAATGTGCTGAGACATTACAACTTCTAGATACATGTTGAGCTTTGAAATTTTGAAAACTCTTCTTAGTTTCCAAAATGTCGAAGATCACCCAAACAATTTCTGTCAAGGTACCCATTTTGTTGTTAATCAGCTCTATTACTCCCTTCGAGTCATACTCTACAATCACTTGAGTTGCTTCAGCCATGATAGCTACCTGCAGTCCCCACAAGACAGCCTTTGCTTCAGCCATCTCTACATTTCCAGAATTCTTCTCTGTTTTGACAGCAGCAGCAATGATTTCTCCTTTGAAATTTCTAATTACAACCCCCAGCCCAGCTAGCCTATTTTCCTCATCCATCGCAGCATCCACATTGATTTTAATCCATCCCTCTTCTGGCGGACACCATTGTTGGTGCTTTGTAGTGACTATTTCTGCACAAAATTCTTCTTCTGGTACTTTGATTCTTTTGATCGAATCAGCAACAGAACTTGCTCGAGCTACCAACCTTACTGGATCCTCATTTACCCCCTTAAACAGCCATTTGTTTCTTGCATTCCAGATAGTCCAGAGGAGGGAAGCAACTAGCTCACCATTTAGCTCCTTTTGCTGTTGAGGTAACGATTGAATTATGCTGATAACATCTGAAAAATTTTTCCCTTGAACAGGATTTTCTGAGGAGGAGTTTTTCCACACTTTCTTTGCTATCTTGCAGTCTAAAAGAGCATGGGCCAAGGTCTCCATTTGGCTTCTGCATACTGGGCATGTTGCTTCCTGCATCACCCTTTTCTTCCACAGATTTTCAGCAGTCGTAAGAAGGTCTTTTACTGCTCTCCACAAGAAAATCTTCACCTTTTCAGGGACAACCAGCTTCCAAATAGAGTTCCTGTGGACTAAAATGATGAATCCAAAACTTGAGCATGTTAAACGACAGCGTTTAGAATATGTTTAATAGACTCAGGAGTCACGAGCATGACATGTGATTTACTTAAGTTCAAAACGGCAGGAGCTTAAGACGTTTTGGTCAAAGGCTTAAGTGAAACATGTGGAGTGCACGTGGGGTGGAGAATCAAATTAGTTAAGAAGCTGTTAGTCCAGGTGGCGGAAATCTGTGCTTTCTGGGTTCGTTATCAGCTGTTATATAAGCT
>NW_006262139.1:825270-887323 GCF_000493195.1 Citrus x clementina
AGAGAGAAAGCTTAGTCTTGATCCTAGTAGTTAGCTCTAGTAGTACTCTGTAAATATTACTTGAATCATCAATAAAGCTTGCTCTGTGGGCTTCTCCCGTGGATGTAGATTGTGCTCCTTTGCACAATCGAACCACGTAAATCTCTTTCTTTCTTTTGCGTTTGATTAGCTTCTAATTCTTGTTCTGGGTGTGTTCTGATTACAGCCATTTTCGTTAAAGGTTCTGTTAACACTTAAAGCTTGATTGTTTAGGATCTTAGCATCTTATTGGTCTGATTTGTGATCTTGGGCAGTGCTTGGGTAGCTAATCGATTTCTATAGCACCCAAGTCACTACAGTTCCACTTGCTGGAATGGTGATTTGAGCTTGCGGGGACATCTTGATACTTTTGTTTTAGCGCCACTTGATAACCACTCTTGACCAGGTATTGACCTCTTCGATCATAATGCCATATCAATTTATCCTCATTCTGGTTTCTTGGTAACGGGATTTGCACAAGGACATCAGCATCCTCTTTCTCAAAAGAACCATAAATTGAACTCTCTTTCCAATAATTGTTTTCATCAATTAAATCCGCAACAAGAGTTTCACTTGGCAAGACATATTAGAGTTATATTTTCTTTGAGCTTGAGACATAAAACAAAACGAAATCTAGTATCATTTGTGTAATGTGTCAGGTTTTTTGTGGTTGTATATGCTTTTACCTTAACGTTTGAACCCTTTTTTTTTTCAGGTTATGCCTAGAAAAGATCAAGAACAATAATGGTTCAACACTGAAGTATCTCACAGTTATTTTTCAGTGGATTTGTTCTATAAAATATCCAAGGAATCAACTATTGGTAAGAAGCTTGATGAGTATCTCTCAAAACGGTATGATAAATCTGAAACCCAGGGCTCTTTCCTTTGGCTTGTATTCTCTTTCCAGATTTGAACTGCTTAAAGCTTGCATGTCCAGGGAATTTCTTCTTGCAGAGAGAAATATTTTCTCTACGTATTCAAAATAACTCAGGTTAGGTTTCCTGTATTTTGTGTTCCCCATTCCATAATCAATTTTATTTTTATTTTTTAATATAAATTTCACTTAGGTTAGTTTGAAACATTACATTTTGAAACAATTATATCTATCAAGCAAAGCTCAGAAACTAATCTGTTCTCACTACTAATGTATGAGAGAAATCTAGCCCCATTCCACAACTTAATAAGGATGATAATGGTATTTACTTAATTAAAAAAATGAATAAGTTTGATATGAATTCAGCAAAACAGCAGTTCATAGGAGAGAGTTTATGTATTTCAGAAAACAGAGTCTATTACTTATCTGTCTTTTATCAAACTCAAGGAACTTAGACAAATTGAAATTTACCCCATTTCTTGAATAATTGGTCTATGTTAGGTAAAGATTATTTTGTTTTCGGTTGCAGCTTACTGTTATCGCAATCATGACAATGACTGTTTTCCTGAGGAGAGGGATGGAGACAGATGTATTTGATGCAAATTACTACACGGGTTCTTTGTTCTATGAACTTGTGATACTTCTTGTTGATGGAGTTTCAGAGTTGCCCATGACTGCTGAAAGACTTTAAGTTTCCTGTAAACAGAAGGATTTGCGCTATTACCCAGCTTGGCCATATGCCATTCCAGCCACTATTCTCAAAGTTCCCCTATCCTTTGTTGAATCTCTCATTTGGACTTGTCTTACTTACTATGTCATTGGATACAGCCCGCAATTCTGAAGGTCAGTTTAATTCACCTCATAAAACAATAATATATAAATTATAATGTTACATCTCACCAATTTTTGTAACATCTCTCAAAGATTTTTTTGCGTTTGTAGGTTCTTGTACCAGTTCATTCTACTTCTGCTGCTCATTTCACATCATTATATATGTTCCAATTTCTGGCATCCTTATTTCGGATTGCGGTTGCCTCTTGTTAAGGAAGCTCATAATGTGTACAAGCAGTCAGCTCAAGGTTAGCAACAAGCAGTCAACTCAAGGTTAGCACGTGGGAGAATTTGCTGAGCTGAAGTTAGTTAAGTAAGCAATGCCAGCTCAGCAAAGTTAGTTAAGGCTTGCTGAGATTTTATTCTGATTAGTTTTCCTTTCTGTTAACAAATGTATAAAAGGTGTGCTTTGTACTTATTCGATAATTAATAAAAGAAGAAATAAAAACCAATATATGCTCTGAAGTTTTCTCAGTAAAACAGAGCAGATTTTCTTAGTAACCAAACAGTATAGATCAGTAGAGTTTACGTTTTCTTTCATGGTATCAGAGCCAAATAGTAACCAGCAAACAATGATGAGAAATTCAGCAATCAATAATACAAATCAACACACTCAAATCAATTTCTCTTTCACGAATCCAATTAAACTAGATCGATCAAACTACCTGCTCTGGTGTTCACAAGTTCTGGCTTCGATTAGAGGTAATCGACTGGAAGACTTCATAACTGGAATCAAATCAGCACTTGAAGAAAATATTTTGTTAACTGGAGTTGATGGATCTACACAACAAATTGAGAATCCTGAGTATCAGATCTGGAGATCACATGATCAAATTCTTCTTGGTTGGCTGCTGTCAACATTAAGTGAAGGTATCCTTAGTCTTGTTATTAACTGTGAAAGTTCATCTGGTGTATGGAAAACGTTAGAAAAGAAGTTTGGAGTTCAATCTGAAGCTCGAGTTCTTCAGCTTAGATATGAACTGAACACTCTTAAAAAGGAATCTCTTAGTATTGAAGATTATTGTGTTAAAATGAAAGCAATAGCTGATAAGCTTGCTAGTGCTGGTAGCTCGATAACAGAAAAGGATCTAATGCTGACCATACTCAATGGATTAGGATCAGGATACCGTGATATTGCTACCTTCATAACTGGTTCACGCATGGAATTTGATGATGCTTATGCGTTATTGCTTACTCATGAAACTAGGTTGGAACAAGATCAGGATGATAAGAGTATGTTCAATGCTAACTATGCATATACTAATGCCTATACTAATGCATTTCATCCTAAGGTTTATTATGCACAGCCTAGAGGAAATTTTAGGAGAGGAGGTTATTATGGTGGTAGGAATGTTTTCTCTGGTAGAGGAAATATGAACCTTTCTCCAAGAATGTTTAATGGAGGTTTTAGAGGTGGTTTTGGTAGAGGATATCCTGTTGGTAATCCTTTTAATGGTAATAATCCTTTAGCACCAAGGAGTTCACCATCTGTTATCAAGAATGGATCATAGGGAGCTTTCAATAACAATCCAGTAGACTCAATATGTCAGATCTGTTTCAAATCTGGTCATACTGCTGATATCTGTTGGCATAGATTTGTTGAAGATTATGTGCCAATGCCAAGGGGTTTTGGAAAAGGAAAAGCACCCAGAGCAGCATATATGTCAAATTTTGATGGTCCTGTTCCAAATCCAAACTTTGAAGATTATGAGAACTTCAACTATATGTCTTCAGCTTATAATCCTATGTCTGGCAGTAGCTATTATTCTGGTTTTGATGCTTGTACTCCTGGAGCAGCATTTATGGCTAACTTTGAAGGAGTTGCTGATGATGGATGGTACTTGGATAGTGGGGCAACTCACCATCTGACCAACAACATGGAGAACTTGCAGATCAGTGAGGAGTTTAAAGGTACTGATCAGCTCATAATTGGTAATGGTGAAGGTTTGTCTATCACTCATGTTGGTTTTGCATTTCTATCACAAAGAGCATCAAATTCCTTATCTGCACATTCCAGAACAGCACTTAAGGATATATTACTTGTTCCATCAATTACCAAAAGTCTACTAAGCATTTCTAAACTGACATCTGATAACCCTATAACTGTTGAATTTTGTGGGAATGTTTGTTTTGTGAAGGACATGAAGGGACAAGTTCTGCTGCAGGGACTTGCTGAAAAAGGTCTATACAAGCTGCTGCTGAGTTCTAATCCTTCTTCTTCATTTTCTTCATCCCATCTTTGTCATACTCAATTAAATAAACATATCTCAATGTTGTCTAGTTTTCAAAGCTTTGATAGTCCTTCTAAAGCTTGTTATAATTCTGTTTCCAATAAATGCAAAACCAAATCTGATGTAATGACTTTGTTACATAGAAAATTTGGTCATCCAAGTTCAATGATTCTGATGCATTTAGCTAAGTCTTGTAAGCAATTTAAAATCTCTCATAAAGATATTGTGAATTGTACAAATTCTTTGTGTGAGGCATGTCAGTTAGGCAAAGTTCACAGGCAAAGTTTTCCAGCAACAGAAACAAAAACAAAAGGAGTGTTAGAACTGATTCATACTGATTTGTGGGGACCTTCACCCACTGTATCTAGAAATGGATACAAGTATTACATTAGTTTTGTGGATGATTACACTAGATACACCTGGATCTATCCACTTAAGCTTAAATCACAAGCATTTGAAGTCTTCAAATTGTTCAAGGCACAAGTTGAAAATCAGTTTAATGCCAAGATTAAGGAATTGCAATCTGATCTGGGGGGAGAGTTTAGAGTATTCAGTAATTTTCTCAATCAAAATGGGATCAAGTTTAGACATTCATGCCCTTATACTCATCACCAGAATGGTCTTGTTGAGAGGAAACACAGACACATAATTGAATTAGCATTGACACTCTTAGCTCAAGCTAGTCTCCCTTTTCAGTTTTGGTGGGAAGCTGTTCACACAGCAGCATATCATATTAATAGGTTACCAACACCTGTTCTTAAGCTTTTATCTCCTTATGAAAAGCTTTATAAACACAAACCAGATTATTCATTTCTTAAGTGTTTTGGTTGCCTATGTTATCCATATATGAGAGATTTTAATAAACACAAGTTTGATTTTCACACCACCAAATGCATCTTCATTGGCTATAATCCTTCTTACAAGGGTTACAAGTGTTTAACAAGTTCAGGAAAAATTCATATCCTAAGGCATGTTGTCTTTGATGAAAATACATTTCCTTACTCAACCAACAAAGTCTTTCATTCATCTGAGAACAGTTCAAATTCTGAATTATCAGTGTCAAACTTTTCCCAGCAACAAATTTATAATCTCTCCATTTATTCATCCACATATATAAGCACAAGTATTATTGAGCCTTGAATCTCTTTGAAGAAAAGAGAAGTATCAGCTCTGGAATTTTGAAAACCCCAATTACTGATCAGACAATTTTTCAGCTTGTCATACCAAGCTCTAGGAGCTTGTTTTAAGCCATACAAAGCCTTTTTCAACTTGTATACAAAGCTGGATTTTTGATCATCAATGAAACCTGCTGGCTGATGCATATAAACATCTTCTGTCAACTCTCCATTTAAAAAGGCATTATTAACATCCACTTGCCTTATTTTCCACTTATTCATCACAGCCAAACTAAAAATAAGTCTTACTGTGCAGGCCTTTACCACAGGACTAAAAGTCTCAAAGTAGTCAATACCCTCAGTTTGCTGGAAACCCTTTGCAACTAACCTAGCTTTGTATTTAGCTACACTCCCATCTGTGTTTTGTTTGATTCTGAACACCCATTTACTGTCAACAACCTTGTATGCCTCTGAAAATGGTACCAGTGACCATGTTTCATTCCTAAGCAAAGCTTCATATTCATCTCTCATGGCTTGATGCCAATTCTAATCACTTAGAGCTTCTTGAACAGTACTAGGTTCTTTGTTGGTGAAGGTGGTTATGTAAACTTTTGGCTTGAAGATTCCAGATTTTGATCTGGTTACCATTGAATGTGATGGTTGCGAAGAAAGGTTTCTGGTTTGAGTTTGATTTATGTGCTGGGAAGTAGATAGCTGTGGTTCATTTGGTGGTTGTGATTCAGTTTGTTGTTGTGTTGGTGACAATGGTATGGTTGATGAGGAATGTTCTGATATTGTAGTTTGAGAATGCTCTTGTTGATGCAGATTATTTGTGTGTGCAGAAACAGAAGGTACCTGTTCACTGCTCTCTGAACTTGCTGATGGAAGATCTTCCAAGCTGCTGTCAGTTAAGGATAATGTGGAGAGATTAGAGAAATTTATCTTAGAATTCAGTAAGACATTTGCTTTAAAGGATCTAGGAATACTATCATACTTTCTTGGGATAGAAGTCTCTTATGCTGATGGTTGTATGTACCTATCTCAGAGAAAGTATATTAATGATCTTTTGTCTAAGGCTGATATGTTGGACTGTAAAGGGTGTGATACTCCTATAGTGACTGGATTGAAACTTCAAAAAGAGGTTAAAGGTTATTTAGGTCAGTATGTTGAGGATGCAACCAGTTATAGAAGTTTGGTTGGAGACTTGCAATATTTGGTGTTAACCAGACCAGAGATAGCCTTTGCTGTGCACAAACTCAGTCAATATGTGACAGCTCCAACTTTGCAGCACATAATGGCCTGTAAACGAGTTCTAAGGTACTTAAAGGAAACCATGGATTATGGTCTAAAGTTTTCAGCTGGTGGGAAAATGGAAATCACAGGTTTTACAGATGCAGATTGGGCATGCGATATTGATGACAGAAAATCTATAGGTGCCTACTGAATCTATTTTGGAAACAATCTGGTGTCATGGTCATCCAAGAAGAAGTCTGTAGTGACAAGGTCTAGTGCCGAAAGCGAATACAGAGCTTTGGCTTCTGCAAGTGCAGAGATAGCATGGATTCAATCTTTGTTCAGTGAGTTGAATATAAGATGCATCTCAGTACCTATCATCTGGTGTGACAACATGAGTGCAACAAAGTTAGCTAAAAATCCAGTCTACCATTCACGTACCAAACACATTGAACTGGATATGCATTTTGTCAGAGATAAGGTTTTAGCAGAGGAGCTGGAAATTCACTTCATTCCAAGTGAAGAACAAATAGCTGATGTCTTAACAAATCCTCTCACATTCATTCATTTTAATTACTTTCGAAACAAACTCAATGTGCAGCCATGCCCTTTGAGTTTGAGGGGGGCTATTAAGGAAGCTCATAATGTGTACAAGCAGTCAGCTCAAGGTTAGCAACAAGCAGTCAACTCAAGGTTAGCACGTGGGAGAATTTGCTGAGCTGAAGTTAGTTAAGTAAGCAATGCCAGCTCAGCAAAGTTAGTTAAGGCTTGCTGAGATTTTATTCTGATTAGTTTTCCTTTCTGTTAACAAATGTATAAAAGGTGTGCTTTGTACTTATTCGATAATTAATAAAAGAAGAAATAAAAACCAGTATATGCTCTGAAGTTTTCTCAGTAAAACAGAGCAGATTTTCTTAGTAACCAAACAGTATAGATCAGTAGAGTTTACGTTTTCTTTCACCTCTATCATGGCCCGTAGTTTCGCAGTATTACTACTCTTATTGTTTTCAAACTGGTGTCCCTTGCATTATTTTATATTTTATTTCAGATTAATAAGGTAATAGAAAAGGCTTATGTGGTATTATTATTATTAATTTCTCCTGCTGCAGCCTCCTTGCTAGTGTGGTTGAAATAGGGTTTCTGGGCTTGCCCTGTGGCATATGAGAAATAGGCATTTCTAGTAATGAATTTCTTGCTTCTCGGCGCAAACGGTGAGTATTCATAGAAAAATGTTGTTTGATATTCTTTGATATCTAGGTGGTTTAGAATAAAGACCCTTTTGTATGTATGAAGTCCCCTTATGTGGATTATGGGTGGGCAATATTTCTCGAACAAAACCACGTAGCTTAGTTCGGTTTGGTTCATTGAACTGATCGGTTTTATTTGGATCACTTTGATTTGGCTCTTCAAAAATAAATCAAACCTCTAAAACTAAGTTTTCGGTTTACTATATATGCTAGTGGTCAAGAGTGGTTCAGAAAACCGATCAAGCTAAAATCCTGAACCAAACTTGATTTTGTCCATCCATAGCAGAGTTAATATAGACTACATTGTGTCACGGGACAAGTTTTGTTGTGTAGCAACCCGTGCGACACTTAGACGATTTCTAGTACAAAAGTCGCTAAATAAGTCTAGAATACATTTCAAACTAGCCAAGCGAAGATGCTTGCGACAATACTAGAGAAAAGCAAGAGATAACTGCAGATGGTTGAACGTTAACAAATTGTACTAGTTAGACCCTCTCTTCTCAATGTCAAACAAACAACAATCTTTCTTCCAATCTCAGGAAAACTCTCATTGCTTCCTTTGGAGAGGCAAAACCTGTCTTTCTTACGATACGTTCAGCTAAGATACATGGACTCCTATATCAGTGCTGAATTTGGCACCGAATTTGACACAATTACTATAAAGACATACACATTTTCCAGCGAAATGGCGTGCAGAATTGCAGTAGCGGGCATACTAACATCAACTAGAGAAAAATCCACACAGCTTACACATACTCAAGCATATATGTGGGCATGCATGAATTTATGTCTCCATGCCATGAGATACATATCAAACGCAAACTAATCAATTAAACAACTTATTCTTAGAGCATCATTTGAAAAAAACATAAACAACCAACCAAGCCGAAATTATTACTTTTAAATTTTTACAAAGAAAGAGAAAATATATGTAGCATTCCCAAGCTGACTTGGTCGTATATTCATATTGATTATTTTCTAATGTGCTTTGGAATATTAAATTTTGAAAACAAATTAATGAAAGAGTTATGATATGATATTAAATTTTAGAATCATGAAATGAGTCCATATGGAAATGTTAGGTGTTTTTACTTTTTGTTTGGCAGTTAAATATGTTGCATAGGACAAACGGCTCAGGGAAAGGAACCTTCTGTGGAATAGAATATGTTGCATAAGACAAACAGCTCAGGCCAAGGAACCTTCTGTGGAATAGACTTGCATTTGTCCACAAAGAAGGAAAACTGGAGAAGGAACAACCTTGAAATTAGTTCATAAAGGTCCAAAATTTGAATAAAATCACGCCTGTCAATATCAAAGCTCAAACAAGAAAATATGGACAACATCAAAAGTATAATATGCTCACATTTCTCTTGTCATTTGATTAAACATTTATATTTGGCAATGACCGAGGCCGGTCAAGTTTCAAATTAAGAAGAAAAAGAAGAAAGAAAAAGATGTCGTTGAATTTACAACTCTCAAAGCTAGGTGAAGCTCACATACAAAGGCAAGCCAAGGAAAATAGGAAATTGCCTTCTCACTTGTACAAATGAGTACCCGTTCTCTTTATTTTCCATCCATGTTTCTTTTTTTCATCACATTGTTGCAAGTTGCAGCCTTTGAAGAGGGAGATCTTGCTACCCTGCAGGCCTTTAAGTCAATGATTTCTCATGACCCTCAAGGGATCCTGAACTCATGGAATGATTCTCGCCATTTCTGCGAATGGGAGGGCATTACATGTGGTCGCAGGCACAGAAGAGTCACAGCCCTAGACCTGAGGTCAAAAGCCTTAAGTGGCTTACTGTCACCTCGAATTGGCAACCTCAGCTTCCTAAAAGAGATCAATCTTATGAATAACACTATCCAAGGTGAAATCCCTCTTGAATTTGGGCGTCTGCACAGGTTAGAAACTCTGCTTCTCTCATATAACTCCCTCGTCGGGAAAATTCCAGCCAACTTGTCTTATTGTTCCAGGCTCACAGTACTATTCTTAGGAAACAACAAGCTAGTAGGAAGTATTCCATTTGAGTTTGTCTCTCTATACAGACTCAAACAACTAGCTTTACCCATGAATAATTTGACCGGAGGCATCCCACCTTTTCTCGGGAATCTAACATCCCTGGAAGTTGTGTCTCTAGATGGGAATCCTTTTGGAGGAAATATTCCAGATTCATTAGGTCAATTGAAAGAGTTGAAAACTCTTGGAATTGGCGGAAACAACCTCCCCGGTACAATCCCTCCTTCCATTTACAATCTTTCCTTCCTTGTCATTTTCTCGGTATCTGAAAATCAAATGCATGGAAGTCTTCCACCAAGTTTAGGTCTTTATTTTCCTAATCTCAAACTCTTTCAAATGAATGAAAACTTCTTCAGCGGATCCATTCCAATATCACTATCCAATGCTTCAAAACTCGAATATGTTGAAATTGCGAGTAACAGTTTTTTCGGAAAACTTTCGGTCAATTTTGGAGGCATGAAGAATCTTTCAGACCTAATTTTAGAACATAATAATTTAGGAAGCGGGGAAAGTGATGAGGTGGGGTTTATGAATTCTTTGGCCAACTGTAGCAAATTGCAAGTTCTCAGTTTAGGCGGAAATCAATTTAGAGGAGCATTACCACATTCAATCGCTAATCTATCAAGTCAACTTCAAATTTTGGTCCTTGGGACTAATCAGTTATATGGAAGCATCCCTTCAGGAATAGGTAACCTTGTTAACTTATATTCATTGCAGATTGAGGAAAACCAATTTACAGGCTTAATTCCTAAAGAAATGGGTAAGCTTCTGAACTTACAGGGCTTGGATTTTGGTGGCAACCATTTTTTAGGGGAAATTCCTTTCACTCTAGGAAATTTGTCATCATTATATGAAATTTTCTTAAGCGATAACAATTTATCAGGAGTCATCCCTTCTAGTCTAGGAAATTTGGAACGATTGGAATTTTTAGAAATGTTCGCAAATGAACTCAGTGGAACTATCCCAGAAGACATTTTCAATATATCCTCTCTTTCAGTTTCACTGAATTTAGCCGAAAACCACTTCGTTGGATCTATACCTCCAAGGATCGGTAATCTGAAAGCTTTGAGGAGTTTTGATGTGTCTAATAATGACTTATCAGGTGAAATTCCAGGTGAACTTGGTCTTTGCTCTAGTCTTGAAGAGATTTATTTGGCAGGAAACTTCTTCTGCGGATTCATTCCTTCCTTTTTTAGAGCTTCAAGAGGTATTCGAAAGGTTGATCTTTCGTGAAATAATTTTTTTGGTCAAATTCCAATATTCCTCGAGGCTCTATCTTTGGAATATCTTAACTTATCCTTCAATGATTTTGAGGGGAAGCTACCAACAAGGGGAATTTTTGCAAATGCAAGTGCAATATCAGTTGTAGGTTGTAATAGACTTTGTGGGGGCATACATGAATTGCAATTACCCAAATGCACCGAGCACGAATCAAGCAGTCAGAAGATTTCCCAAAGACTAAAGATAATAATCTCAACTGCAAGTGCCTTTTTAGGATTAGTCATAGTGTCATTTTTCATTTTCTATTGGCACAAAAGGAGGAGGGGACCTTCCAGGCAGCCTTCAAGACTATTGACAAGAAAAACACTACCAAGGATCTCTTACAAAAGCCTCCTCAAAGCAACTGATGGGTTTTCTTCAACACAATTAATTGGAGTGGGTAGCTTTGGCTCTGTGTATAAGGGAGTATTTGATGAAGATAGAACTGTTGTTGCAATCAAAGTGATTAACCTTCAACGCCAAGGAGCTTCTCAGAGTTTCAAGGCTGAATGCAAAGCCTTGAAAAATATTCGTCATAGAAATCTTGTCAAGGTCATAACTTCATGCTCAAGTATTGATTTTCAAGGTCATGACTTTAAAGCTATTGTTTATGAGTACATGCCAAATGGGAGTCTTGAAAAATGGTTGCATCCAGAAGCAGTTGCACAAAGAGATGAAGAAATTGGAATTCAGAAACTCACCCTTCTTCAGAGAATAAGCATCGCAATTGATGTGGCATCTGCACTAGACTATCTTCATCACCACTGCCAAGAACCAATTCTCCATTGTGATCTAAAGCCAAGTAATATCCTTCTCGATAATGACTTGACTGCTCAAATTGGTGATTTTGGACGAGCTAGAATTTTTCGTCAAGCAGTCTCAAATCCAGCTTTAACCAGCTCCGTCGGTGTAAGGGGAACAATTGGCTATGCAGCACCAGGTTATAACTTATATTCTATTTCATAATTTATATATTTTGTCTTTTAATTTCTTTTTGCAACTCCTAACTTCTTAATAAATCTTATATTAAATGGCAGAGTATGTGACACAACTTAAAAGTAATTTTTAACTTCCAAGTATAAGAGTGTCTTGTTGTATTATAACTCGGTGAGTCCGATGTCGATCCACAGAGAAAAGATTTAATTTGTTTATTTATTTTAACTAAAAATTGAAATTAAAACTTAAATATAAACAACTAAATTTAAATGAAACTATGGAATTGAACTAGTTAGGGTTATGGATCCACTCTTAGAAATAAATAAAACTTAATAAATTCTTTTTGCCAATTTTTTTAGATTTATTACCCAAAAGATTAATAATACAAATTATTATTATTTTCCCTTTAATTTTATGATGGATTAAGTATTTATTGTGTCAAAATTTAATTTGTCTACAATAAGTCAAAATACCATTTCACCATGCCTTATATTAAGATCTTAAGAATTTATTGTGCCAAATTCATTTGTTTGTCTACAATAAATCAAAATTTCAAAATATAAAACATGTATAAAATTAGATAGAAAATAATTTAATTTATAAAATTAAAAAATAGAATTTGATTAAATCATATTTATTTCCTAAGAGTTTCACCTTCCCCTAACTAATATTATTTAGTTAAGCATAATTAAAATAAAAAGAAGTAGTAAAATTGAATTACTTATAATTAAAAGAAATAAAAACAACTAAAATTGGAAATAAAACTAATTTTATTAATAAAAATAATTATACAAAATATTAAAAACACACCTGAAAATCAAGATTACAAGGAGATGGAGAGAATTTGAGAAGAAGAGAGTTGTAGAGAGATCATTAAAACATAAAAATGAGGCTCTATTTATAGAAAAATAAATTCATAATCCAGTGCTTTGCGGTCCATCATAGGCTTCATGCATGTGCTCCCCACAACCTTTAGATCAAGATCCAATAGCTGGTCAAACTTCAAAAGTCAACCTTACACGTGGCATCGTTTGACTCGTCCGATTTGCCCAAAGAACGGTTGAGATTTGGCGGGTTAATGGGTGGATCGGGTCGACCCGAATACAAAGATTCGGATCCTCCAACTTGCTTCACCAACCATTGCCACGTGGCACAATCATGGCCATTGAATCATGAACGGTTGAGATTTAGTCAAAATTGCCAGCTATCCCATGCACTCATATCTATTGTAAGCTCATTTCATCATCCAATCAGTGCTCGGTCAACAGGAAAAGTCAACTTTTTTTACACAAGCCCAATTTTAAGCCGATCTTGACTGATCTTAAGGTTTTCGGACCTCCGGAATCCAAATTTGACCTCCGTTTATCTGTTTGGAGCCTCGAAGTACGTGAAATTAATATTTTTCCTAATAAACACATAAAAATACACAAAATTAAATATATTGAAAACATAATTAATAATTCATAATATATTACATAAACACAAATATAAATTATAACATAAGCATAAAATAACATATTATCGCTTGATAATTAAACAATTTTTAATACTAATCACACCCCCCAACCAACCAGCTTATTGCTAGCCCTCTAGCAATTAAAGCGTTATATTAAATTAAGATTTATAAAATTCACATGGTTAATAGTTGTTCATCTATCCTCTAAATTACCAAATAAATGAACTCTCCCAAAATTCTTTACCACATTGATGTTCACTCATTATCCAGAATATCATCAAACCTTCTTTTGTGCTCCAGTAATTAACACAATACTTATGGGGCTTCATTAAAAGAAAAATAACATTTTCGTTCCAAAATTCATTAGAAATTATATCTTTAGGCAATAGATTATTCACACACACACACACACACACACACACACACACATACATACATACATATATATATATATATATATATATATATATTGTTTTTTAAATATTACATTTCTAACCCGTGTAGCGAGCTTTAGGTCAGTGACTCCCAGACCAGTTGACCTTAGGGCACTAGGTGTTGAAACACCCCTACGGACTTAATTACTCGGGTTTCTAATAAACAAACAATATATCTATTACCCATATAGCGAGCTTTAGGTCAGTGACTCCCAGACCAGTTGACCTTAGGGTACTAGGTGTTGAAACACCCCTACGGACTTAATTACTCAGGTTTCTAGATATAACAAAATTAAAAACATTTTTTTTTCTTTTTTTTTTCTTTTTATTTTTTATTTTTTTGGCAATATACACTTTCTACTACCTTAGATACTATTCCTAATAAATCAAAAGAACTAAATGCCGTAAAATTTTAACTTACAACCCACTAGTATGTGTCATAATGTGTGTGTGAAGAATGATTCAATAATACCTGTTAAATGAGTAAACAATTAAATAACTTAATAACCAAGTGGAGAGTTCACAAATTCGGGTAATTCAAAGAAAAGGGAACAAAAACAATTTACTATGAATCTCAAAATCAAAATATAATACAACAAGACTATTAGGATACGTCTCAAAAGTCGTGACACTTTACACGGCCATCCTAGACAAATTTTTTTTTTTTTTTGACAAAGAAAAGAAAAGAGAAAAGAGAAAAACAACACACATATTTAAAAACATACGTCAATTATCCCCACCCCACAACCTAATCTAAACATTATCTTAACATTTTATAATTTTACAAATAGGCAAAAAATTATAAACAAAATAATTATAATAATAATAAAAGAGAATAATAAAAGAAAAAGAAGAGGAGATCTCACCTGAACTTGATGCAGAAGCTTAAAAGCGGATAACAAAGATGAAGAAAAAGTCAAATTTTTTTTTTTAACAACACCCTTAAGATTAAGAAGATGCGTTTCTAGAGGTACGACATTCTCTATATCCTGCCATCTTCGACTCAAATTTGTCCTAAGTTAGTCTTTACAGAAATTTTTTTTTTTTTTTTTTTGTAAACACATCACCAGGACTAAGACATTCCACAATTATCAACTATTCCCTCCCCTCAACCTGAAAAAGACATTGTCCTCAATGTTTTAAAAGGAAAGAGAAAGAGTTTAGAAGACAGCACATGAACACTACAACAGAAAATATTTACAGACGGAGAGTTAAATCTAAATCGCACTTCTTATTACTGCTACTATTACCGCTACCATCATCAGTCGACCAATTCAGTGCAAAAGTCTTTGGATCTGGCTCTGGTGTATAAGCTTGTAAAAGATCAAGCAACTCATTAGCAGTAGAAGCAGAGATAAAGAGTTTTTTTACAGAATATGGAACAAAATGATTCTTTATTGCATGGTTAATAAAAGTTAGCAAGCCGTCATAAAAATTATTAACATTTAACAAACCGATGGGTTTTTTATGAATGTTCAAGTGGGCCCAAGATACAAATGTAATTAGTGCCTCAAAAGTTGCAAGATCTCCTGGCAAGAAAATAAAAGCATCAGCATGATTCATCATTTCAGATATTCTCTCTTGCTTACTTGATACCACTAATTCTTCTCCAATTGGTGGGCCAAACATGCACACTAGCGGTTTCATGGCTTTTGGAATAATGCCTAGTACTTGGCTTCCTCTAGTAAAAACAGCTTCTGAGACAAGTCTTGATAACCCTCGTTCACCTCCTCCATATACAAGATGCAGTTTCCTCTCTGCTATGACACGACCAAGATCTACAGCTGCCTGAACGAACTCTTTGTACTTTCCATAGTGAAACCCAGAAAGCACACAAATGTTTTTGAATTGTTTACTCGAAGATGCTGCCATTGGACTAATTTTCAAAAATAAGTTGTGAGTGTTTGAAAAACGAGCTCATATTTAAAGATCTTGGTGACATAAATAATGAGAAACAGCTGTAAATGGGTTGGCATATTTGTCAAATGACGAGTAAAGCTCGTGGCTCAATAATTCAAAAACAAACAGTAAAAAGAAAATAATGATTACAAAAAGCAAACAGTAAAAGAAAACAAATATTTATTAAATACAAAATCACATCACTAAATGCAATAATGCAAATGATAAAATAACAGTAAAGTAAAATAACAGTGAAGTGAAAGGATATTTACTGGTAGTTGTGATTGTGGCTCACATCTTCCTCTGATTTTACGTCCAGTAACGGCTTGAACGCCCTCTATGGGTCGAGGATCGACTTCCCATCCAGTTTTCTTATAAACTGGCAAACAAGGTCTTTTTGAGTCAGATTCCCAAGACTAAACTTGTACTTTGTTTTTGGAATAGTATCCACAAATTATAAATCTCACGTTGCACAAATCCGCTTCGATGCGTCTCAAGAGATCGTAAGATATCATCCAACGATTCTTTACTCATGCCATCTTTAACGAATTTAATTTTATCTTTACGAGTATCAGAAACCATTCCTAAAGATTTACAATCTGGTCGTTTGCAACCAAGTCTTACACAATTATGACATTTTGAGCCAAGTCGTTTAGCTCTCCTTTTCTTAGCAAACGTACTTTTACCAAAACCAGGCATGTAAGAAACAAATGGATCAGAAAACTCACCTGCTAATCGGACCTTTGCTTCAATTAACCAACGAATGTCAGAAGGAATGCCATTGATCATTAACAAACGGAGTCGTTCACAACGAGCTTTGTAAATTTTCTTGAGGGCATTCTGAGGGAGAGAGGGAAAATGCTTATGGAGTTTATGTTAGATTTCTTCCATGTTTGATTTTGGGGTTTCAGTTATTGTGGGAAACTGAAGATACCGACTTAAGAAGTCACGGAGTACCGTTATCCGCCATTTATACGGGAAAATAAATCAAAACACACCAAAATCAAATCTGCAAAATCAAATCAAGCGTGAAAGCGAGCAAAAAGAAGCACACAATATAAAAGGAAAATGAACTTACATTCGTCCTCTCATTGAGTTAACCTCAAGCTCCATTTGAAATTCATATATGCCACTCTCTACTGTTCTGAGTTGTCACTCTAGATCCTCAACATAGGACACGAATTCTGGTGGTTGCAGATCCCAAAGTGGATGTGATTTACAGCTTTGTATCAGGCCTCTTAAGTGAAATTTTACACGCAGAAATCTTTTAAGATGTGCGAACATGAATTTTCTCATTGAGGTGCTCATGATGTAAAATGAAAATTGATGAGAGAATGTACAACTGTCAAACAAACACGCTTACACAAGAAAAACAATGTTAAAAAAAAACTATGTATAGTGCATCAATCTAGAGAAAAAGAAAAAACTCAAACAATGAAACGGTAAAATAATAGTAAAACAAATAAAATAAATCATTAAAGACTTAATCAAGAACTGGTGGTTCACCCAAATTAATTTCGGTGTCCTCGTCACGTGGGTGATGTTCCAGATATGGTTTTAATCTTTGACCATTAACTTTAAATGTGATACCGTTCTTTGGATTCTCAATTTCTATGGCCCCATGTGAATATACATTTTTTACAACCAATGGGCCACTCCATTTTGACTTTAACTTCCCTGGAAATAAATGAAGACGAGAATTATAAAGCAACACTTTTTGACCAATCTCAAATGTTTTTTGAAAAATTCTTTTATCATGAAATGCTTTTGTTCTTGCCTTAATAATTCTTGAATTTTCACATGCATCATTCCTTAATTCCTCAAGTTCATTCAATTGCAATTTTCGCACATTACCAGCATCATCCAAATTTAAATTAAAAACTTTAATAGCCCAAAGTGATTTATATTCAAGTTCAACAGGTAAATGACAAGGTTTACCATAAACTAACCGATAGGGTGACATTCCTAATGATGTTTTAAATGCAGTACGGTAAGCCCAAAGTGCATCATTAAGTCTAAGAGACCAATCTTTTCGGTTTGGGTTAACCGTTTTTTCCAAAATTTGTTTTATCTCCCTATTTGCTAATTCAACTTGACCATTTGTTTGAGGATGATAAGGGGTAACAATTTTATGTGTAATTCTATATTTCTTCATTAAAGACTCAAATGACTTATTACAAAAATGCTTACCTCCATCACTGATAATGGCTCGAGGGATTCCAAATCGACTTAAAATGTTTTCTCTTAAAAATTTAACCACAGTTTTACTATCATTATTTCGACAAGAAATTACTTCAATCCATTTTGAGACATAATCAACTGCAACTAATATATACACAAATCCAAAAGATGATGGAAATGGACCCATGAAATCAATTCCCCAACAGTCAAATATTTCAATTTCAAGTATGGGATTTAAGGGCATCATGTTTCTTTTTGTAATTGATCCCAATTTTTGATATTTTTCACAACTTTTGCAGAATTCATATGTGTCTTTAAACATGGTAGGCCAATAAAATCCACACTGTAAAATTTTAGCAGTAGTTTTTCTTGAAGAAAAGTGACCACCACATGCTTCAGAATGACAAAAATTAATGACACTACTTACCTCATTATTAGGAATACATCGGCGAAAAATTTGATCTGGGCAATATTTGAACAAATAAGGGTCATCCCAATAAAATTTCTTTACTTCAACAAAAAATTTCTTCTTCTCTTGAGCATTTCATTGCAAAGGCATTTTACCTGTAACAAGAAAATTAACAATATTAGCATACCATGGCATTGAAGTAACAGAAAATAAAAATTCATCAGGGAAAGAATCATTTATGGGTGTTATATCATTGTAGAATTCGGATGTGAGTCTTGATAGATGATCAGCAACAACATTTTCAGCACCCTTTTTATCTTTGATGGTAAGGTCAAATTCTTGAAGTAACAAAATCCAATGAATTAGTCTCGGTTTGGCATCCTGTTTACTCATCAAATATCTCACAGCAGCATGGTCAGTAAACACAACATATTTAGAGCCAAGCAAATATGAACGGAATTTGTTTAATGCAAATACCAAAGCAAGTAATTCTTTTTCAGTTGTAGAATAATTCATTTGAGCACTATCCAAAGTCTTACTCGCATAATAAATCACAAAAGGCTTACCATCCCTTCTTTGTCCTAAAACAGTACCAATAGCAAAATCACTTGCATCACACATTAATTCAAACGGTAAAGACCAATCAGGAGATTGCATAATAGGTGCAGATGTTAAAAGACAAATTATTTTCTCAAAAGATTTTTGGCAATCGTCATTCCATTCAAACGGTGCATCTTTTAATAAGAGGTTACAAAGTGGTTTAGATATGGCACTAAAGTTTTTTATAAACCTCCTATAAAATCCTGCATGTCCTAAAAAGGATCGCACATCTCTAACTGTTTTTGGTTGTGGCAATTTAGATATGACTTCGATTTTTGCTTTGTCAACTTCAATTCCTTTAACAGAAACAACATGACCCAAAACAATTCCAGAAGTAACCATGTAGTGACATTTTTCCCAATTCAACATGAGTTCTTTTTCAACACATCTTTTTAAAACTTTCTCCAAATTATCAAGGCAATCATCAAAAGAATTCCCAAACACAGTCAAATCATCCATAAAGACCTCTAAACAATGTTCAACCATATCATAAAAAATGCTTAACATACATCTTTGAAATGTTGCAGGAGCATTACAAAGCCCGAATGGCATTCTTTTAAATGCAAATGTTCCAAATGGACATGTAAATGTGGTCTTTTCTTGGTCCTCAAGTGCTATAGAAATTTGATAATAACCCGAATATCCATCTAAAAAATAGTAGTAGGGATGTCCTGCTACTCTTTCTAAGATTTGGTCAAGGAATGGTAATGGAAAATGATCTTTTCTAGTGGCTTCATTTAATTTTCTATAATCAATGCACATGCGCCAACTAGATGTAATTCGTGTTGGAATTAATTCACCTTTTTCATTTTTAACAACAGTGATTCCAGATTTTTTAGGCACTACTTGTGTAGGACTTACCCACTTACTATCAGAAATAGGGTAGATAATTCCTACATCAAGCAATTTAAGGACTTCTGTTTTGACTACCTCTTTCATGTGTGGGTTTAATCTTCTTTGAGGTTGTTGACATGTTTTAGCATTTTTTTCCAAATTAATTCTATGTGTGCAGATTAAGGGATTAATGCCTTTAATATCATTTAAAGTCCATCCAATTGCATTTTTATACTTTTTAAGAACAGTTAGTAACTTACCTTCTTGGTCGCTTGTTAAAGTAGACGAAATCACAACAGGATAAGTTTGTTCTTCTCCAAGAAAAGCATATTTCAATCCTTCAGGCAAAGGTTTCAATTCCATTTTAGGTGCTTCTTGTTGTTCTGTCTTTTCAATACTTCCAAGCTCCTCAAATTTTGGCTCGTCATCATAATTTTGTGAAGTCTGCACAGAATCAAGCAACGAATTTATATTAGAAATATCAAGTTCAAGTTGCTTATTTGACTCAATTGAATTAACTAAACAAACATTAGAAAGTTTAGAAAAATCCCCTTTTTGAATATTTTCTTTGATACAAGATTCAAACAATTCATTTTGTTCATCTGTATCATCTTCATTCTCATTTTCTTCATTAGGTTGCCTGCACATGTTGAAAATATTCAATTCCAAAGTCATATTCCCAAAGGATAAATTCATTAAACCATTCCTACAATTAATCAAAGCATTAGCAGTTGCTAAAAATGGTCGACCTAAAATTACAGGAATTGGTTTGTAATTATTCACAACAGGTTCAGTTTCCAAGACAATAAAATCCACAGGATAAATAAATTTATCAACTTGTACTAAAATATCTTCCACTATTCCTTTTGGTACTTTAACTGATCTATCGGCAAGCAAAAGTGTAGTTGAAGTTGATTTTAACTCACCAAGATTAAGTTGAAGATAAACTGAATATGGAAGCAAATTAACACTAGCACCAAGATCTAGTAAAGCATGCTCAATTCTATGGTTACCAATAATACAAGAAATGGTAGGACAACCAGGATCTTTATATTTCAACTTATTATTAGTAGACAGAATTGTACTTACCTGTTCGGCCATGAAAGCACTCTTTCTTACCTTCAATTTCCTCTTAACAGTGCACAAGTCCTTTAAAAATTTGGCATATGAAGGAACCTGCTTGATTGCATCTAATAGAGGAATGTTAACTTTCACTTGCTTAAAGATTTCATAAATTTCAGAAGAGTGGTTTGATTTCTTTGGTTTATTCAATGCATGCGGAAATGGTGGTTCAGGTGGAACACTAGTTATTTCTTCACTAGGTGTAAGTTCATTTAGTCCTTCCTTACCCTTTGAATTTTCATCATTTTCATAAGGTTCAGGCATAGGTCTATCAACAACCTTACCACTACGAAGAGTTATAACTGACTTGACTTGGTCTATGGGTGGATTTTGTTGAATTTTAGGATTTGGTTGTGGTTGGGCTGGAAATTTTCCTTTTTCTTGAATGGTGAGTGCAAAAGCAATTTTAGCAAGAGTATCTTTCAAATCAGAAAAAGTTTGTGCATTTTGATTGTTAATAACATCTTGCTTTTCTGATGAATGAATGCATTGTGTCTTCCAGATTTTTCCAGGGTGGTGGAACATATGGTGCATAAGGCTGAGGATTTTGAAAATTTTGTGGAGGTGGTGCTTGTGAAGATTGTGCATTATTATTATTCCTCAAACTGAAATTCGGATGATTTCTCCAACCAGGATTATAAGTCTGTGAATATGGGTTTGGTTTATTGAAAGTGTTAATGACATTAGCTTGATCACTTAGACATTCTTTAAGTGCAGGCAAAGTGGGACACTCTTGAGTGAAATGATCATTCGAATTACATATGTTACATGCAATTTCTTGAGCAAATTTTACTTGATCACTCTTTTTATGCTCCAAAGCTTCAACTTTCCTAACTAGGGATGCAAATTTTGCTTGTAAATCATGATCTTCCCTAAGGTTATGGATTCCTCCACTAGATGGAGATGATTGTTGCTTATTTTCAATTCAAAAGTTCCCAATAGTATCCCAATGTTGTGCATTTTCAGCTAATTGGTCAAGGTAATCTAGTGCATCTTCAGGATTTTTATCCCTAAATTCACCATTACACATCATTTCAACAACCTGTCTACTTTGGGGTATTAAGCCCTCGTAGAAGTAAGTGACCAATCGCCAAGTTTCAAAACCATGATGTGGGCATATGTTAAGCAACTCTTTAAACCTATCCCAACATTGGTATAATGTTTCTCCATTTTATTGAGTGAAAGAAGTGATTTGCCTTTTAAAAGAATTTGTTCTATGAGGTGGAAAGAATTTTTTCAAAAACTGTTCTTGCATGTTATTCCAAGTTCTTACTGATCCAGATCTAAGGTTTTGTAGCCAAGTTTTAGCTTTATCTTTTAATGAAAAAGGAAAAGCTTTAATCTAATTATGTTCATGCTACAATTTTGGTCCGTGTATGTATTACAAACTTCCTCAAAATCTCTTAGATGCAAGTACGGATTCTCATATTCTAAACCATGAAATGTTGGTAAAAGTTGGATAATACCTGGTTTAAAGTTGAATCGAGATGCTTCTGGAGGAAATACTATACACGACGGTGCTTCGGTTCTGGTTGGATTCATGTAGTCTCTCAGAGTCCTTGGTTGATTCTGATCATGCCCATGTTGAGATTGGTTGTCTCCCTGATCAATTTGAGGATTAAGTTCGCCCAAAACGTTTTTGCCTTGATTCTCATCCATGATTGGTGGTGGAGATTGAGATCTACGAATTAACCTGCCACTTGAAGATCGAGACCAACGTCTCATGCAATGGTTATGTTATAAAGATAATATTCACACAAATTAATAACAAAATAAATAAAAAAAATTAAATAAGCAAATAATATAAGTGTACAAAAGAAAATTAAATAACAATTTTGGTGGTTGAACCCACCAATTAACAATAAAATTAACTATAAGATAAATGCGAAAGAAAGAAAAAGAAAAAAAATGGTAGTTAAACCCACCAATAAAGCAAAAATAAAATAAAATAAAATAAACACAAAATAATAAAATAAAAAAAATGGTGGTTGAACCCACCAATAAAGCAAAAATAAATAAATACGAAATTAAATAAATGCAGAAAATTAAATAACTGAAAAAAAAAATTAGGAGTTAGCAGTTAGTAAGTTAATAAGTTAGTAATTAGAGTTAGTAGTTAAAGTTAGTTTGGTCCAAATTAAGTCCAAAATAAGTCCAAATATGTCCAAAGTATGTCCAAAGTATGTTCAAAGTATGTCCAAGTCTTGATTATTTTGAGGAATTTCGTCTAGGGATTCTATTGCAAATTATTTCTAATTTTATAGTCCAACTGTAATTTTTAGAAGTTTAGAATTGAGCAATTTGGGATGAAAGTGAAAGATATTGGGGTCCGAATGTAATTACTAGAAGATTGGGCTAGAAACGGGAATTGTTGGGGTGAAACGAGAATTATGAAAGATATGGGGACAAAAGAGAATTTAAGAAAAGGAAAAGGGGGCAAACGAAATTTTACATATAAGAGAAAAATAAAAAACGGAAAAACAAATCAAATAAAAAAACTTTTCCCCGGCAATGGCGCCAAAAACTTGACACAACTTAAAAGTAATTTTTAACTCCCAAGTATAAGAGTGTCTTGTTGTATTATAACTCGGTGAGTCCGAGGTCGATCCACAGAGAAAATATTTAATTTGTTTATTTATTTTAACTAAAAATTGAAATTAAAACTTAAATATAAACAACTAAATTTAAATGAACCTATGGAATTGAACTAGTTAGGGTTATGGATCCACTCTTAGAAATAAATAAAACTTAATAAATTCTTTTTGCCAATTTTTTTAGATTTATTACCCAAAAGATTAATAATACAAATTATTATTATTTTCCCTTTAATTTTATGATGGATTAAGTATTTATTGTGCCAAAATTTAATTTGTCTATAATAAGTCAAAATACCATTTCACCATGCCTTATATTAAGATCTTAAGAATTTATTGTGCCAAATTCATTTGTTTGTCTACAATAAATCAAAATTTCAAAATATAAAACATGTATAAAATTAGATAGAAAATAATTTAATTTATAAAATTAAAAAATAGAATTTGATTAAATCATATTTATTTCCTAAGAGTTTCACCTTCCCCTAACTAATATTATTTAGTTAAGCATAATTAAAATAAAAAGAAGTAGTAAAATTGAATTACTTATAATTAAAAGAAATAAAAACAACTAAAATTGGAAATAAAACTAATTTTATTAATAAAAATAATTATACAAAATATTAAAAACACAAAGATTGAAGAAAAAACAACTCACAAAGCAACAAGAAACAAAGATTTACATGGTTCAGTTGTTCCAATAATGGCACAACTTACATCCACGATAGAGGCGTTTTGATTAGTCTTTTATTGATTATCAAGGAAGAATCTGTTACAAAGAGATACAAGTGAATACAAAGAATCCTTTAGAACCCGTCCTCCTCTTTCTCTCCTTCATATCACTCTAGAAATCATCGTCTCAAAGTGGCTGTATTACTTAGCTTTATAACTACATCACTAACAAGAATCATGAACCCAGATTGCACAACTTCCTGACACGTGGATAATAGAAATAACGATCTTGAGCTGAAGCTGCTCACATGCCTCTCACATGTATCACTTAAAGATGCTCCAAACGACATGTCTGGGCTGTCGTTTTGAAGTTTATTGGTTATAAGTGAAACATGTGCTTTCTCCGTGACCTCAGCTTATAACTTCCATATTAAATGTTGTCGTTTTAACCTCCTGAGTTTGATTCACTAACACACTGCAATTCTCCACCTTGAATCAATACTCCCAATCATACTCCTTCTCCATCAACAGCAGGTTTAAAAGCTACTTAACCCAGTTATGTTCAAGCATAGCTTGAGCTTGGCTGTTGGAACAACTTTAGTAAGCATATCTGCAAATTTTGGCCTGTATGTATTTTGACTAGTTTGATAGCCCTTTTTGAGACTTCATATCTAATAAAATGAATCTTTATATCTATATGCTTAGTTTTCTCATGATGTGTTGGATTATTACTCAAGTGAATTGCACTTGAGCTATCACAAAAGACTGGCACTGACCTCTGCATTTTTCCCAATTCTGACACCAACCCCTTAAGCCATGATGCTTTTTTTACAACTTCAGTTGCAGTTGTATATTCAACTTCTGTAGTTGAAAGAGCAACTACATAATGCAATGTAGCTTTCCAATTAATCAAACATCCATTGAGCATAAACACATAACCAGTCAGGGACCTTATTCTATCCAAATCTCTAGCATAGTCTGAGTCTACATAACCCCAAAATCCATCTCCTTTGCTTGTGTTTCTCTAATACATCCATCCACAATTTAAAGTACCATTTAGATACCTCATAATCCACTTTACAGCTATCCAGTGTTCCTTTCCAGGTGAGGCCATATACCTGCTTACAACACTAATAACATGTGCAATATTAGGCCTAGTTAAGACCATTGCATACATTAAACACCCCACTGCATTTTTATAAGGGATTTTAACCATTTCATGCTTCTTTTCTTCTGTTGTTGGACACTGTGAACAGCTGAGTTTGAAGTGTGAGGCCAAAGGTGTTTGTACTGGTTTGGAGTTATTCATCTGATAGGTGGCAAATACTTTCTTTATATATCTCTCTTGTGACAGAAACAACATACCATCCTTCTTGTTCTTTTTTATCTCCATCCCTAATATCTTTTTAGCCCTGCCCAGGTCCTTCATATCAAATTCAGAATTAAGCAATAAACTTTATATCATCAATGACTTCCATGTCCGTACTTGCTAATAACATGTCATCGACATATAATAACAAATACACATATGCACTGCCCTTCATTACTTTATAGTAAACACATCAGTCATAATTGCACTTGTTGAATCCATTTGTCACCATGAATTCATCAAATCTTAGGTACCATTGTCTTGGGGACTGTTTTAACTCATATAATGATTTCTTCAACAAGCAAACATGATCTTTCTTCAAAGGGTCTTCAAATCCTTTAGGTTGAGCCATAAGTATTTCTTCTTGGGGTCTACCATGCAAGAAGGTAGTCTTGACATCAAGTTGACCAAGTTCCATGTCTTCAACTGCAGTTAAGGCAATAATCACCCTTATGGATGCATGTCTGACAGCAGGAGAAAAAACTTCTTTAATCCACCCATTCCTTTTGTGTGTACCCCTTTGTAACCAGCCTTGCCTTGAATCTTTTAGGTTCTAAACTAGTCAAGCCTTTTTAACTTTGAAGATCCATTTGCACCCAACCACTCTTCTATTTGCTGGCCTCTTAACCAATTCCCAAGTTTTATTCTTGTATAAAGAAGACATTTCTTCATCCATAGCCTTCTGCCAATTTTCCTTGTGAGGACCCTATATAGTCTTTTTAAAGGTATTTGGTTCATCAACTTCAATGTCTTGTGCAGCTGCTAAAGGAAAAGAAATTATGTTTGCATAACCAAACTGCTTAAGTGACCTTATGGTTCTTGGTGAGTTGATAACTTTTTTCCTGAGTACATGATTATTACTGTGTTTGTTGATGAGTTTCCAATGTGTTATCTACATCACTATCAGCATCTTGAGAATCTGCAGCTTCATTGATGCCTCAATGACTAGATACATCCACCTTAAACTCCACTACCTCAGAATTCTTTGTGCTAGAGTTTGTTCCCTCAATAGTTTGCCTTTTCACTATTAATTCATATTCATTAAAGATGACATCTCTGCTTATTATGCATTTAAGGGGATTTAAATCAATACAATAGATTTTGTACCCTTTCACCTCTTCTGGGTACCCTATGAATACCCCTTTCGATGCTCTAGGTGCAAGTTTTCCTTGTCTAACATGAACATAAGCAAAACAACCAAAAGTTTTCAGGTTACCATAACTAGCTGGTTTACCCCCCTCCCCACACTTCAAAAGGTATTTTAAATCCTATAGCAGATGAAGGGCTTAAATTCACTAGATATGTTGTTGTCATTAATATTTCTACCTACATTGACTTAGATAGCTTAGATTGAATGAGCATACATCTTACTCTTTCCATAAATGTCATATTCAATCTCTCTGCCAACCTATTTTGTTGAGGATTCAACTTCACAGTTCTGTGCCTAACTATGCCCTCTTTTGCACAATAGCTCTCAAACTGCTGGTTATAAAATTCTAACCTATTATCTATCATCAGCTTTTTAACCTTCTTAACCCTCTTGCCAGTTTGACTTTCAACTAAACTTTTCCACTCTTTAAATTTTTCAAATACTTTATCCTTATTCTTTAAAGCATAAGACCAAACCTTCCTTGAAAAATCATCAATGATGGTAACAAAATATCTTTTTCCACCTAAAGATAGTTCTTGAGCTGGTCTCCAAAGATCATAATGTACATAGTCTAAGATAGCATTTGACTTATGAACTGATTTGTTAAAGCTCGATCTTGTTGACTTACCCAACACACAATCTTCAGAGAACTGTATAGTACCTATCTTATCTCCACCTAGTACACCCTGCTTTTCAAGCTCCTTGAGTCCCCTTTCACTCATATATCCCAACCTAAGATGCCATAGCTTAGTTTTATCTATGTTGCTATCTATAGAAACACCAGATTCCCTAGCTATGACTTCACCATTCAATTCATAAACACCATTTCTGAAACGACCCACCCCGAATCCCCCCCAGGCGAGTCTATCTAGTCTCATCAAAACGGATTTGATAAAAATTCTATTAGTAAAGATTCTGCCGAAACTTCGACAGAGTCTCCTTTATATATATGACACTCCCAATCTACAATATGAATATAACACTCCCAATATAATTCAATATACAACAAACTCCAGTGATCAACATCCTCAACCAAAATGCTGAGTTTCATATCTCCGGAGTCTCTAAAGATAATATTATAATTAATATTATTATCTCAGTTTATTCTTAATCCCAAAAGAATAATATAACAAAATTATACAATCCCAACAGGACGAGATAACCAAGATGTCCTAACAAAAACATTTATATCTTCTAACACCATCACGTGGCCAAGACTCAAAATATATTTACAGTCGCTGGGTCAGTCTGGTGTACCTGCAACCTCCTGGTGAGGGGGGGAAAATATAATAAAAACGGGGTGAGTTTAAAACTCAGTGAGATCAGTGAGTGGATAGTAGTTTTGAAAATTAATTCTTACTTTAAAAAGAAATAATCATATCATTTCCAAACACGATTTCATTAAACCATAAGCGAGAAATTAGTAATAAATCATTAAACATTTAAATCAGATTACTAACCATGGAAATCATATCACAATATCATATAGAATTCACAAATCTGAAAATCATCACCAAACAAGTACCCAGGGAAATAATCTCGTCATATCCGGACCTCAACGAACGGGCAATGACGTACTATATGGGTAACGTCATGCCCCGGAGCTACACGGATAGACAGGGAAATACCATCTCATATCTCATCATATCTGTGCATGCATAATCTAGTCCCCAAGGGACAAAAGTGCCCAAGCACACGGCCCAAAGCCTCTGTGTGTACTCAAATGGGCCCTAAAGGCCTGTATCCCATCTGTATCATTTGTATCTCAATATCTTTTTGTATCTCATATCTGTATCTCTGTAATCATCATACCGCATGCATATGCCCCCAAAAGGCAAAAGCGCCCAAACACACGGCCCAAAGCCTCTATGTGTGTTCAGACGGGCCCCAAAAGCCTCTCATCTCATCTGTATCACATGTATCTGGAGGGAAGGTTACTGTCTAATGATTTCAAAAACAATCATTATACTCATATTCACATACCTCTTAACCATATTTTAAATCATACCACATTTGAATCCACTTTTCTTATCTTTAAAATATTATCATGCTTTATTCAAAGTCGATACGTAAAATCAATAACCAAACATTTTAATAAAATACCAATGCGTAAATAAAATCCATTTCGAGGAAATCATTAAATCAGAACATTTAAAATACGTATTTCACAAACATGCATTACCATCATAATTAACTATGAAAATAGGTTTTGTATATTCCACTCACAGTGACGGTGTTCACGGTCGGTTATCGTCCACGTCTGCGGACCGATTCTCGCTCGCGGATCCTCCTAAATCAAGGAAACGACATAATTATTTTTCGTAAATCGAAATTATGACTAAATTTTATGCAATAAACTCGAAACGAACATCTATCCCTAATTTACAACTCCCGTGTCCATAAAATTACTAAAATGCCCTTGAGTCTGTAGATCATTAACATGCTCTGAAATCTTAAATCACTGAATTACCCTCAGAATCGTAATTACCCCCAATCCTCAATTCTAGGAATTACTAAAATATCCACAGGCTCAGAAATTACAAAATTGCCCTCATAGTGTGAAATTACCAAAATGCCCTTGTCGGTCAACGGTCATCGAAATTTGGTTCAATGGTACTGGTGGTGTGCTCCAATGCGCAGCAACAACGCCGGAATCTATCTCGACAACCATGAATTCCAACAATCGACCGGCTGCAAAACAATGACTCTCGGTGCCTATGGATGGTCGGAAATGGAAGAGGGAGTCGTGAGGAAAAAATTCCAACCGGTGGTGTCACCTAAAACCGGTGAAAATCCCGGCGGAGCAAAGTGAAACAGTCGCAGGTTTCAAGCTTCGATTGCCGGTATTCCGGTTGGTTTTCGGCGACGAGGATGGCAAGGGAATGGCGATCGACTTCTAAGCTTCAGATTAGTACCATGCTCGGCCGAAACGGTGGCCGGAAATGGGAGATATGGTCGGGTCAAGGTCGCGGGTTCCGGGTCGAGTTGTCATCGTTAGCAGGCTTCCCATAGATGTGGGTAGCATCATTGCAAAAGAAATCCGAGAGTGTGCAGTCAAGACTCACCGAACTGCTACCTTGCTATTTCCCTCACTTTTCACCAGTATTTGTGTAGTTTCAGGTGTTCGTCTTGACACCTGAGATGACCATGTCAAGAATGATGGTGTCTTTACGACACAAACTATTGAGAGAGTTGTTGGTGAGAGTGTTGGAACAGCCACTGAACCAGCTGCTGTGACAGGAGCAAGACGAGCTCTTGGCTTAGAACAGACCATCCATGCACTTAGCACAAGTATAACTTAATGTGCGGAAGCACAATAGCTGGAGAACGATCGGTTTTGGAATTATCTCCAGCACCTGGACAACCAACTACACCAATTTGCCCTGTACATGAAACGCACTCACCAGAACTTCCCTGATTCACTGATCCCGCAGTATAATTTTGACACCAACACCACAGATGCTCCAGCAGAAGCCAATAAAGAAGCCACTACTACAGATAAACCAACAGAAGAAGTTGCAGCTGATCCATAAGTAGAAGTCGAATCACAAGATGCTGAACCATCTAACCCACCTGAGGACGACGGTGACAAGTCTGAGACTGATAACTCACCCTCAAAGGCAGAGGACAATTTGGAGAAAGAACGTGATGGACCAACCATCCCAACCCAGTCCAAAACTAGGAAGCAGCACATTATTCAAGAAGAAGAGGAGAAAGACCCTGAAGAGGAACCATCTATTCCAGTCCTTGCGAGGAAGGGAAAGGACAAGGGTAAAGTGAAAATGGCAACACCTCCAGACTCTGCAGATGAAATGGAGCAAGTTGATGCCGAGCTAGATGCTGCAGCAACTAAAGTTACGCCTACACCTGAGCAAGCCAAGCAACTATTGGCGATCATTGCAGCCATCACAGCTGAGGGCCAAGCAGCTGATGGATCAGCTCCAATTCCCCTCCAGCAAACTCCTAGCCAGCCTGTTCGCACCAGCCCACGACAGTCCAACAAAAGAAAAGGCAGTACTTCTAGAGGCCCTGCTACAGCAACCCCATCCACAACTCCTCTCACTAGACCCGCGATGAAAAAGAAAAAGACATTGCCAGCTACTTCCCCACAAGCTTCACCAAAGGATAAGTTGCGCAGTGTATCCAAGAAGCGTTGATAGCATCCCGTCATGTGTTGCAATCCCCACCACAGGGGAGTATTCTTTCCTTACTAGTTTATTTCTGTTAAAAAAAAATTTCTTCCCTTCGGTTGTCAATTTGTGTGATATTTTCAAAGGTTTTCCCATATCTTTGTCAGTTCATGTGCCTTTGTTCTGTATGTGTGTAAGGACACAGCAACTCTCAAGTTTAAGGGGGTTATGTTTCCGAATGCATATGTTTTTGTTTATATACATGTGTTCATGTTTGTGTGGTGTGAAGCTCTGTTATCCAGTATTTGTGTATGGATTTGAAAACCTAATGAAGATAAATTGAGTGCTATTCAGTATTTATATGCCAAGTAGAGATAAGTTATAGATGAAAGTGAAATTATGTCCTCACACTTAGACTTTGGTTGAATTGTATGAGACTGCTAGAGCAAAGCCAAAAGAATAGAAAAGATCCTAAGTTTGGGGGGAAAAGCAAGTTTGATTAACTGTGATTTCTATGAAATACAATCTGTTCCAATGGCTTAAGTTGTTAAGTAACCAGATCTGAGTATGTACCCCAAATGACGAATTGTGTTCAAAGGTAGCAAGAGTTATGAGCAATGCTGTAGCACAATTATATAAAAAAAAAATCCTCTGTCTAAGGCATTGAGTATCCAGGTCTGTTCATGAGCCCCATGTTCAGCCTTGAGTAAAAGATACCTCTAGATAAGATTACATTATAGTTACTGCTGCAACAACTCTAATCTAGGCATGGTTTGAGTAATTGGATGTCATCATTACAATTGATTGACATTCATATGAAAGATAAATGTTACAGTGAGGAGGTTGAATATTCCCTAGTTTGTCAAATCCTAAAATTATCACTGTTGAGTATGTGAAAGTTTTGTTACCCCATTTATAAATGAAGTATTCTCACTGCTGAAATTCATGCAATCCCTTGGTGATGTTATGGCATATCTAGAATTCAACCGAAAGAGCACACACACAATATGGACAGAAAGAAGCTTAAGTCTATAACTAATTTACTATGGTCATCTTGCATAATTGGGAATGTGATCTGAAGGTGGAAGAATCCTTGTAAAAATTGATAAAAGAGCTAAAGTTGTGTGCATGTTTGTTTGCGGGAAATGTTAGTATGTGTCATTACTTGAGGGCAAGCAATGGTTTAAGTTTTGGGGTGTGATAACTCTAGGAAATGAGAGTTATTACATCAATTCTAGACTTGAATCAAGATCATTTAGAGAACAAATAAGATGTTTTTATTACATTTTGATTACATTTTGTTTAAACATTCATTTTAGATTAGTATTAATAAGTTTTGCTTGAATCATAATAGTTTATGCTAAAAACAGATGCATAATTGTAGATTCTTGGAAAGTCTTAATTCATGAGGGGATGTTGAGACATTAGATGAGCAAGAGAAGGAAAGAAGACAACCATAAAAGAAGAAAAGCACAATCGGGAGCAATGCAATGCTGTTGCGGATGTTAAAGCAACCCATGCTGTAGCAATCTGAAAGTAAATGCGGGAGAAAACTTAGGCGCGGGTCAGCACATGTTTCCTAATTTATCGCATGCACGCTCATGGGCTTATGTTTAACCTAATTTGCAATATAAAAAGGAGGCAATACCACAAAGAAAGGCGGAAAAGGAATTATCATTAGAATAATTAGAAGGAACGAAGAAGAAGAAGAAGAATATCAGAATTGAAAAGCGTTGTTTCGGCAACATTGGACAATCGTGCAGAATTACTTGGCTTTGATTTTCACTATGCTTAACTTATATTTATCTTCTTCCTTTAATTGATTTGATGTATTCCGAGACCAATATGTTTATGTTTATTTTTCTCATCCAGATTATGAACTAAATTTACTTGTAGTTGAGTGACAAATAATCCAATGGGTTCTTGACTGTTCTTATATGTTGTTATGGTATTACTGTAGCATTTTGCTTTAATAGCTTTTATGAATATAACTGTTATTTCGGTTAACCACCCATTTAATAGTTTTAGTTAAGATAGAGCAGCAAAAGGGCATGTCTTAGCAGACATTATTAGAGTATTACTTATTCCTAAGTCGGGTTTCCTGGATTAGGTTATCCTGAATCCCATAAGGGTAATACTTGAAGTTAAGATTTATGACACTCTAGACATAGGTGTTCACCTTGTAGGGTAGAAAGATTAAAGGTTATAATGTCGTACCATAAATATATGAGCAACTGGTCATTGTTAGTAGATTTAAAGGTATGAAACTTCCAACATGCGATAGCTAAGGATGCCGATTTATTCTACTCGGTGCTGCAGCACTTATTCTAATGACTGGTGCTAATTTGGTAAACAACAGTTACCCTATTAGGAGAGTTTGATCATTCAACTACTATATTCTCAATTGAATCTTAAACACAATTAATCTAGTTTATTTCATTACAGTATTGTCTTATTTAATTCTTATTTCAATTATCGATTATGATAGAAATTATTTGACAATTGTTTGTTTTGGTTTCAAGTTGAGTTGCGTTATTGTGAGTGCTATAACATTTTGAATAACATCAATCCCTATGTAGACGATCTTGAATACTTATCACTTTATTACTTGTTGTGTATACTTACACATTGACATTGATAGTTATTGCTTATAAAATTTGCCAACAACGGCCTACTACTAGAGTCACCCTCTGCCCAGCTCTGGCTACGCTTCTGCTTCAGTGCATGAAATCTACGTCCTTTTGAAATACTGTGCTCTACTCTCCTGGCTACCTCAGCCACCTCTCCAAACTCAGTATATCGTGATGCAGTCACGGTGGAGCAAATCTCAAATTGGAGGCCATCCTCGAACCGTCTGCATCTCTCTCTCTCATCACCGACTACAGATGTAGCAAATCTAGAGAGGTCTAAAAATTTCTTCTCGTACTCCTCAACTGTTAGAGATCCCTGAACCAACCGAAAGAATTCACTCCATTTAATATCCTGATATACAGCAAGAAAATAATGATCGTAGAATTTCTTGCGGAAAACGGCCCAAGTAATCACAACATGCCCCTGATATCATCTCTCCACAATTTGCCACCAATGGTAAGCTCTATCCTCGAGCAAGAAAGTGGCAAAGGATAATCTGTCATCCTCCGAACACTTCATCACGTCAAAAATATGCTCTAACTTAATAAACCATGACTCAGCCTCAGGTGGTTCTCCGAAACTATTAAAGCTCTTCGCCCCTAAACGTCTCACTCGCTCAATAGTGTTTGCATTATCGACATGCGCTTGAGTCTGATTTTGCACAACTGTAGTCATGATCTGAGCCAGCCTATCAAATGACTGCTCAATATTTGGGGCATTCCCCGGTGCTTGTTGTGTAATTTCATGCGTAGAGGATTCAATTATCCCCTCATTCACGGGTTCACTTTCCCCCGTAGGTACACTACCAGAAGTCAACCCAGCTATTGGCGTAGTACGGCCACGACCACGTCTACTACTACGACGAAGCATGATGGTGCCTACAAGATATAAATTCTAACTTTAATAATAAAACTTATTCTTATTAAGACAGTAAAGTCTACAGAATCTAAAATCATGCTTTGATACTAACTGAAACGACCCGCCCTGAATCCCCCCCAAGCGAGTCTATCTAGTCTCATCAAAACAGACTTGATAAAAATTCTATTAGTAAAGATTCTGCCTAAAATTCGGCAAAGTCTCCTTTATATATATAATACTCCCAATCTACAAATATGAATATAACACTCCCAATATAATTCAATATACAACAAACTCCAGTGATCAATATCCTCAACCAAAATGCTGAGTTTTATATCTCTAGAGTCTTAAAAGATAATATTATGAATAATATTAATATCTCAGTTTATTCTTAATCCCAAAAGAATAATATAACAAAATTATACAATCCCAACAGGACGAGATAACCAAGATGTCCTAACAAAAATATTTATATCTTCTAACACCATCACGTGGCCAAGACTCAAAATATATTTACAATCGCTGGGTCGGTCTGGTGTACCTGCAACCTCCTGGTGAGAGGGGAAAATATAATAAAAACGGGGTGAGTTTAAAACTTAGTGAGATCAGTGAGTGGATAGTAGTTTTGAAAATTAATTGTTACTTTAAAAAGAAATAATCATATCATTTCCAAACACGATTTGATTTAACCATAAGCGAGAAACTAGTAATAAATCATTAAACATTTAAATCAGATTACTAACCATGGAAATCATATCACAATATCATATAGAATTCACAAATCTGAAAATCATCACCAAACAAGTACCCAGGGAAATAATCTCGTCATATCCGAACCTCAACGGACGGGCAATGATGTACTATCTGGGTAACGTCATGCCCCGGAGCTACACGGATAGACAGGGAAATACCATCTCATATCTCATCATATATGTGCATGCATAATCTAGTCCCCAATGGACAAAAGCACCAAGCACACAGCCCAAATCCTCTGTGTGTACTCAGACGAGCCCCAAAGGCCTGTATCCCATCTGTATCATCTGTATCTCAATATCTTTCTGTATCTCATATCTGTATCTCTGTAATCATCATACTGCATGCATATGCCCCCAAAAGGTAAAAGCGCCCAAACACACGGCCCAAAGCCTCTATGTGTGTTCAGACGGCCCCCAAAGGCCTCTCATCTCATCTATATCACATGTATCTGGAGGGAAGGGTACTGTCTAATGATTTCAAAAACAATCATTATACTCATATTCACATACCTCTTAACCATATTTTAAATCATACCACATTTGAATCCACTTTTCTTATCTTTAAAATATTATCATGCTTTATTCAAAGTCGATACGTAAAATCAATAACCAAACATTTTAATAAAATACCAATGCGTAAAAAAAATCCATTTCGAGGAAATCATTAAATCGGAACATTTAAAATACTTATTTCACAAACATGCATTACCATCATAATTAACTATGAAAATAGGTTTTGTATATTCCACTCACAATGACGGTGTTCACGGTCGGTTATCGTCCACGTCCGCAGACGGGTTCTCGCTCGCGAATCTTCCTAAATCAAGGAAACGGCATAATTATTTCCGTAAATCGGAATAATGACTAAATTTTATGCAATAAACTCGAAACGAACATCTATCCCTAATTTACAACTCCTGTGTCCATAAAATTACTAAAATGCCCTTGAGCCCGTAGATCATTAACATGCTCTGAAATCTTAAATCACTGAATTACCCTCGGAATCGTAATTACCCTTAATCCTCAATTCTAGGAATTACTAAAATATCAACAGGCTCAGAAATTACAAAATTGCCCTCATAGTGTGAAATTACCAAAATGCCCTTGCCGATCAACGGTCACCGGTCACCGGAATTTGGTCAACGCTGGCTAGGAAACTCAAATCTGAAAGTTCCAATCACGTTGAGTTCAATGGTACCGGCGGTGAGCTCCAACGCGCGACAACGACCCCGGAATCTAGCTCGGCAGCCATGAATTCCAACAATCGGTCGGCGGCAAAACAGTGACTCTTGGTGCCTATGGATGGTCGGAAATGGAAGAGGGAGTCGTAAGGAACAAAATCCAACCGGTGGTGTCACCCAAAACCTTCAAAAATCCCGGCGGAGCAAAGTGAAACAGTCGCGGGTTTCAAACTTCGATTGCCGGTGTTCCGACTGGTTTTTAGCGACGAGGATGGCAAGAGAACGACGGTCGTTTTCTAAGCTTCATATTGGTACTAAGCTCGGTCGAAACGGTGGCCGAAAATGGGAGATATAGTCGGGTCAAGGTCGCGGGTTCCGGGTCGGGTTGACGGCTTCTCTCTCTCACTCTCTCACACACGTGTGGCTTCTGTTTTTGCTCTGTTTTTTCCAGCTTCTTCTTTTGTTTATTAATAAAATCCTTAACTGCCAAAATCCTTAACCGCCTCATTTTATTTTAAATTCACATATGTTACAATATCTTCTAATACCTTTTAGAACAGTAGTAGAGCCATTCATCACCCTTAGATTACCTTATTCAAGCTGAACAATATACCCTATTTAATCAAACATCCCTAAAAAAATCAAGTTTCTTTTCAAATCAGGTACATGCCTGACTTGTTTGATTTCCAGTACAGTTCTATCATGTAATCTAAGTCTTACATTCCTTAAACCAATGTCTCTACATATGGTATTATTTCCCATCATTACTCTACCCCTATCAAACTTTTGATACTCAGTAAAGTAACAAATAAAAGGACTCATATGAAATGTGCATCCTGAATCTAAGATCCATTTACCTTTTTGGTTACTATCTGTTGCAACACAGACACCAGCAGACTCATGCCCTTCATCTTCCACAGTAGTTGCATCACCATTATGACCTTTTGGATCTTTAGGCTTATTCTTTCTCTCAGGGTAGTCCTTTTTCAAATGACCTTCCTTGTGACATTGAAAACACTTCCAAGTCTTTGTTTTATTCTTATATTTCCCCTGCTTCTTTTTCTTGTCTTCTCTCTTGTCAATTTTATCCTTTACTGTTAACCCCTCCCCAATGCCATTCTCCAACACATCTTGTTTTCCTTGTAATTCTAGTCCCGTTTCAAATGACCTTCCTTGTGACATTGAAAACACTTCTAGATTTTTGTTTTATTCTTCTGTTTCCCCTGCTTTTTCTTGTCTTCTTTCTTGTCAATTTTACCCTTTGTTGTTAACCACTCTCCAGTGCCATTCTTCAACACATCTTGTTTTCCTTGTAATTCTCTTGTATTAAGAGCAGCCTTAACTTCATCAAGTGTTAAGGTTTGCCTTTTATACATCAAAGCATCAACAAAATGCTCATAGGACTTTGGCAGGGAACTGATTAATAAGAAAGCCTTACCTTCATCATCTAAACCTTCATCAATAGTTTCCAAAGTGTCACACACCTTATTGAATTCATCTATATGCTGCTCCAGAGATGAGCTTTCAACCATCCTGAGTGTAAACATCCTATTTTTTCATGTAGAGTCTTTTTACTAGGGATTTGGTCATATAGAGACTTTCAAGTTTTGCCCATAAGCCTGCCACAATCTTCTCCTTGGCTACCTATCTAATGACTAAGTCCCCAAGACTCAAGATTATAGTGCTCCTAGCCTTCTTATCAATTTCAGCTAGTTTCTCTCGAGTCTTGGATGATGAGGCCTCTTTCCCTTCTACTCTTGACACTGGTTCAATTGCATCTCCCAATCCTTGAGTAATAAGCAAGGCCTCCATCTTGATTTTTCAGATAATTCTTTGGTGTAGCCATACTTGAATCTTGTCCAAGAACTCCACAGCTCTAATACTAGTTGTAGTGATTTGATCTGCTTTGCTTCTTCACAAGATCAACCACTGCCCAAGACCTTGAACAAGATTAATCAAGTTGCTAATTTGCAAGACTCAGGCAAAAAACCGTAATGTAATAATTCTCAGAATCGCCAAGCAAGATTATAGACAAAGATTAAAGAAAAAATAACTCATAAAGCAATAAAAAACATAGATTTATGTAGTTCAGTTTTTCCAATAATGACATAACTTACATCTACGGGAGAAGCCTTTTAATTAGTCCTTCATTGATTTTCAATGGAGAATCTGTTACAAAGAGATACAAGAGAATACAAAGAATCCTTTAGAACCAATCCTTCTCCATCTCTCTCTCATTCCTATCACTTTAGAAATCATCGTCTCAAAGTGGCTGTGTTACTTAGCTTTATAACTGCATCAGTAACAAGAATCATGAACCCATATTGCACAGTTTCCTGACACGTGGATAACAGAATAACGATCTTGAGCGGAAGCTGCTCACATACCTCTCACATGTATCACTTAAAGGATGCTCCAAACGATATGTCTGAGCTATCATTTTGAAGTGAATTGGTTATAAGTGAAACATGTGCTTTCTTAAGTGACCTTAGCTTATAACATCCACATTAAACGTTGTCGTTTTAACTTCCTGAGTTTGATTCACTAGCACACTTTACACTATATCTCTGTATTATGAAGTAATCATACCATTCAGTGCCTAAGAGGTAGGCATCATTTAATACAACCAAATCCACCAATTGGGAACTTTTGCAGAAAATTAAATATCAAAGTCAATATTCAAAATATTTTGTTAACATAGTGTCTATGGAAGTGTTTAAAGGCTTACCAAGCTAGGAATCAAAAATCCAGAAAAGAGGTTCAATAGTGTCTAAAAAGCTGAGGATAGAATTGAAGCAATCATGAAATTTGGTGTCAATGACACTAGTACCATTACCAGATAATTGTAAAATATCATTGTACAGAACATCACATAGAAATTCTAAAAAGCTTTATATGCTAACCTATAATATCCGACCATTGGATAACTAATGATCACATACACAAGTGCTTGAATAAGTAAGTAAAGAATCTCAACTATCACCTACAAAATCAAAATGCATATCGAAATAAGAAAATTGTGAGTTCAACAAAAGACAACATAATGAATGAAGTAAAGTTGTGATTTCTTGAACATAAGGCCAATATAAACAATGAAGTAAAGTTCACAAGTACTTGTGCAAGTGCACAAGCCCATGAAAAGTACATCCCTGCAAATCTTTCGCGATGCACAATAGTTCTTTCCCTCACAATGTTTGATATAACTGATGAACAATTGTTTATCCTCAAGAATACCACCGCCAAGTATAATGAACACTACATTGAATAAATCTAGCCGGTTATCTCTGGTAGATTTAAGGGAAAATGAATATATGTTAGATGCTTGCAAATTACACCAATAATTTAATCTTACTAAAATGAATGAAACTAGAGCATGTGTGCTGATGATCATTAGTCAATCAAAAGTATTTTTGGGTTCATTTAAAAAAAGACTATATAAAGTTTTGCAAAAAAAAACTTTTGATTAATATATTGTCTTTTAATGTTGTTACTGCTGTTGATGTGTAGATAAACCATGTCATGTTATCACTAAATATATGAAGTTAAATGGCCTTCTGAGGTCAGACAGTGGAGCTATGGAATGTCAAAGCATAACATGGTCGTCGAAAATTCTCATTAAACCTTGACAAGAAGGTTTACTATAAAATATAAAAAAAAGCAAAATGCAGAGAACCCCTTGCACTATTAAACAACAAATAGTTCTATTTTACTTGATAAATATGTTTTCTATAATTCACTTACATTTTCCGGCCTTGGTCCTAGAAAAGTACACTAAAAAGTAAACATCATGTCGTCATGTGCATGATCCATGTTAAATTATATGAAGGATTTCTCCAGTAAGACAAATACAGTTTGCATAAGCATGATTTAAATTGCCCCCAAGCATTGTGTGAAAAGCTAGTTGGAAAATGTAGATCTCTTGAACCAGGAGGTGGAGTATTCAAATGCTTAACAAGCTCTTTGTTGTTCCTACAAGTAGTGCAATATTGTGAAATGTAAAAGGAGATCATAAGTGATTGTTCATCCAAGTCTACTAACAATAACAGAAGCAATGAAATTATGCTATTATAGAAATATGATATTGAATATCCTTAGTACTTTGGAAATAAGATATTTTAAAAGGAACTCTTTTCATATCAATGAATTGGTTGAATTATTATTATTGATCAATAATAGGTTCTCTAACAAAAAGCAGCCTATTTGATGTTTGTATATATATAAGACTTTTGATGTGTATGAGCATAACAATTAATAAAATCTATAGCGAGCCTTTTTTGGAGTAATTATAAGACTTCTATTACTTGAACTTACTCATATAAAGCATATTCTTTGTATACTTAAGAAAAATCTACACCAAATTCAGCTTTAGCATATGTAGAAGTGACTTCTAATATCCATGTTCATGCGTTATAATTTTTTTTCTAATCTTTGGCACTCTAAAGAAATCCTATCAATAAAAGTTGCCTAATGTTGGAATTATGTACTCTTTAAAGCATATTGATTTATAATAAATACATTTTTTGATTAATAAAATATTTGAGACATTTTTCAGATATCTTAATTGCATAAATAATTTGAATAAAATTTGATTAATCATATTATATGTATTTATGTGATTATCATATGGATTCATAGAAGATATAAATACAAGTTATTAAATAAATTGAGTTCACAGTTGATTAATAGAGTTGAGTGCTCTATTTATGTTTAGACTGCAGCAACTTCATTGAATGATTTGTCTTAATCATGTATGAATGTACTAAGTAGTTTCACTACATTGAACTGGATCACATATGAGATTTAAATTAACCTTGAAATGATTGTCAGACTTATTAAATCTCAGAGGCATTGATTTTATTGCAATCTCAATCTTGAGTTAATTATAGTTTCATGTTTGTGATTGTCATTTTATTTGAGTTATCAATGGACGCGACATACATTTTGTAATCAAGATTACACATTATCTTCGTAAAAGCATTTATGAGTAGTAAGATTATATATTAATAATACAAATTTTTAAACGCATCTTCTAATGGGTTTTCAATACTTGATCATATAATTCTCTGGCTAGAGTGAGCCAACATAATTACCATGTTGAAAATGATCATTAGAGAAAACCTGTAAATGTCAAGGATTAAGATGTAATTAAATTAATTGGATAGTTGATATATCAATTTAATTAGTACGGTTGTACGAAAAATTGTTCAGTAAAGAAATCAATGTGGCTTGGTTGAATTATTATTCGAGAAAAGTATCCTAGATAACATACAATTATGGAGGTCAGTTCCAATCTTTTAGTGGAGTGGGAGGCTCCATTTAATATGCTTGTGTATAAGGGGCGTTGTGTTAGTTTACAAGATGGTCCCTTATAATAAGAACAAGCATAATGATTGTCAGACTTATTAAATCTCAGAGGCATTGATGGAACCACGAATTGAGATTGTTTCATTACTTTTATTTATATGCTATGTTTGATTGATAACATGCCATGATAACATGTCATATAAAATAGGTAGTGCCACTCTATGCATCATAATACATAGCATCTGTAAATTATGGACCTAGATATATATTGTTTGGTGTTTGCATGTGCTACATGATATTAGATTTCATCTAGATAATTTTATTTTAGGAAGCATGCAACTAACTATATAGGATATAATCTGTATGTTGTTCAAAAGGAAGAAACAACTTTAAAATATTAAGTGAGAGAGGGAAAATTCAAGGTAATTTTTCCCATGGGCTCAATTATTAGTTCAATAATAAACTTATATAGATAACTCATTTGAAATATTTAGAGGGAGCTTACATTTGTTATAAATCTTGTATTCAGGGGGAGTTCATAGTTGATTTATATGTTGAATCATGTTTGCCATGTATTAAGGGGGAGAATAAATGTCAACATATATGAGATGTTTGTCATCATCAAAACGGGGGAAATTGTTAGCTTAAAGGGATACACATATTGTAATTTTGATGATAACAAACATGTGTCTTAAGTGATTTGATAAATATTGTAGAAAAATTTGAATTACCATGGTAACTTCACTGTTTTGAAGAGGTGAGCCACCTCATGAAGCGGCTAGCCGATTACATACTAGAATTTACTTATAACGGCTAGTTTTTGGGCTGAATCTATATAACCTCAAATCCAACTTCGCTTTAGAAACTTTTGCAAGCATAAACAAGTGCATACAACATATATTGAGCTTCAATTTCGCAAATCATCATATATTGAATCATCATTGTGCTATAATTTGTATATCCACTCTAAAAGAGAGTTTTGGTTGTAATCTTTGTTTTCTTATCAAATTTGTGAGTGGACAAGTGTGAGAAACACTTGGTGAAGAGATTGAGAGATAATCTCTTGATTGTAAAGGTTTATTGATACCTTAGAAGTCAATTGTAAAGAACTTGAAACCTTGAGAGGTTTGGATGGTGAAATTATCAAGCTTGGTTGGCTTGGAGGCGTGGACGTAGTGGAGATTGCCAAACCACATAAAAATCATTGTGTTTGCTCTCTTTTCCATCACTTTTTTATTATTGTGCTTTATTAAATTTATTTATTTTTAGTTCATTAAAGGAATATATTGAATTGTTGTGTGGTTTGTTTAATTTAAGTTTTAAAATCCTAATCCACTCCCTCTCTTGGGTTGTATAACTAGCATTTCAATCTATTGTAGCATGATGATTTGCTAGCCAATCCAACCTAGAATAACATTGAAATCATGAATGTCTAACAGAATCATATATGCTACCATATCTTTATTACCCACTTTTATCATACAATCTGAAATGCAATATTTATTAAATTACTTAATACACATGTTTGTTATCATCAAAATTACATTATGTATAGCCTTTTAGGCTAACACTGTTTAGCTATGGCACTCATGATTAACAATCATAAGAGAAAACTTAATGGTTAAAAAAACACACTTATGCAAAAATAATTTCAATTAGCAAAAGAATAATAAAAATAAAGGAAAAAAATCAAATCACCGAAAAGAAAGAAAAAAACTCAATTCAAATCTAGTGGGTCACTCAAATTTATTTCGGTGTCCTCTCCATGTGGTTGGTACTCTAGATATGGCTTTAATCTTTGACCATTAACTTTAAACGTAACACTGTTCTTTGGGTCCTTAATTTCAATTGCCCCATGTGAAAAAACAGTATGAACAATAAAGGGGCCAGATCATTGAAAGCGTAACTTACTTGGGAATAGATGCAAGCGAGAATTGAATAAAAACACTTTCTGACCTGGAGTGAAAGATTTTCTCATAATTTGCTTGTAATGAAAGACTTTCATTCGTTGCTTGTAAATCTTGGCATTTTCGTATGCATCATTGCGAATTTCTTCAAGTTCTGCCAATTGTAATCTTCTTTCTGAGCTAGCTTGATATATGTCAAAGTTGAATTTCTTGATGGCCCAATATGCACGATGCTCGAGTTCCACAGGTAGGTGGCAAGCTTTTCCATACACTGGCATGTAGGGTGACATCCCAATCGGGGTCTTGAAAGCCGTTCTATATGCCCATAATGCATCATTAAGTCTTAATGACCAATCTTTTCTGTCTGGCCTCACCGTCTTTTCTAATATGTGCTTTATTTCTCGATTGGAAATCTCAACTTGGCCACTGGTTTGCGGATGATATGGGGTCGCCACTTTGTGAGTGATTGAATACTTTGTCAAAAGAGCTTTGAATGCTTTGTTACAAAAGTGGACACCACCATCACTGATCATTGCTCGAGGGAATTCAAAGCGTGAAATAATGTTGCTTTTCAAAAATCCTATCACCACCTTGTGATCATTGGTTTTACATGGAATTACTTCTACCCATTTCGATACGTAGTCAACAGCAACCAATACGTATTGATGGCCAAAAGAAGGGGAAAAGGGTCCCATGAAGTCGTACCCCATACGTCAAAAATCTCAACCACTAAAATTGGATTTAGTGGCATCATATTCCTTCGTGTAATACTCCCCATTTGTTGACACCTATCACATGAAGAACAGAAAGTGTAAGCATCTCGAAATATAGTTGGCCAATAGAAACCACATTGTAAAACTTTAGTCGTTGTTTTCTTAGCGCTGAAATGGCCTCCACAAGCTTGTTCATGGCAGAATGAAAGGATATTCTGAATTTCACTTTCTGGGACACATCATCTAACAATTTGATCTGCACAATACTTGAACAAATACGGATCATCCCAAAAGAAATTTTTTATTTCCGTAAAAAATTTGGCTTTGTCTTGCTTGGTCCAATGCTCTGGAAGTTGACCTGTAACAAGATAATTAATGATATCAACATACCAAGGTAATTCTTCCACATTCATCAATTGTTCATCTGGAAATGACTCATTCAATATTAATGGCTCTATAATTGTGTCAAAATGGAGACAAGAGAGATGGTCAGGCACAACATTATGGTCAGGCACAACATTTTCTGTGCCTTTCTTATCCTTAAATTCCAAGTCGAATTCCTGAAAAAGTAACACCCAACGAATTAGTCTAGCTTTTGCATCTTTTTTTGTGAGAAGATATTTAAGAGTAGCATGATCTGTGAACATAATTATTTTACAACCAATGAGATAAGATCGAAATTTCTCTAATGCAAACACTACTGCTAGCATTTATTTTTCAGTAGTTGAATAGTTTAACTGTGCATCATTCAATGTCATACTAGCATAGTAAATAACATGGGGAATTCGATCAACTCTTTATCCTAATACTGCTCCTACAACATAATCAGATGCATCACACATGAGCTCAAATGGTAAGTTCCAGTTTGGGGGCTGAATGATGGGTGATGATGTCAACAACTGATTTAATTTTTCAAATGCCACAAGACATGAATCATCAAAGATAAATGGTACATCCTTAGCAAGTAGATTGCATAAAGGTCTAGAAACTTTGCTAAAATCTTTAATGAAACGTCTATAAAAACCAGCATGCCCAAGGAAAGATCTTACTTCTCTGACTGTTTTGGGTGGAGGAAGATTAGAAATGAGATCCACCTTGTCTTTGTCAACCTCAATACCTTTGCTCGAAATGATGTGATCGAGAAAAATACCTTGTTTTACCATAAAATGGCACTTCTCCCAATTTAAGACTAAGTTCTTCTCGGTATATCTCTGCAGAACTAGTGTTAGATGATGTAAACATTGATCAAATGAATCACCAACAATAGAAATAGCATGAACATCTTTTAGATGATTATATGGGTCCTCATTTTCTAGGCCATAGAATGTTGGGAGACAATTTAGCACACTAGGTTTTAGTTCAAAACTCCTAGCAGCTACATTTGGGTATCTTATACATGATGTGCTCAAATTAGCTGAGAGACTAAAATATTCCCTAAATGGCCTCTCCTGTGGTGCTTGTTGTTGTTGCAAATCCATTTCAAATTTATTTTTAACGTGCTTGTGTGTGCGAAGTGTTTTTTCTAGTTCAAGGTCTATAGGTTCAAGATTAAGTGATAATGATCTACGACCATGCATGCAAGGAATACGAAAATAAATGGGAACAAAACAAATAAAAATAAAGAAGAAGGAGAAATTACGGTACTAACCTTATCACGTTGTTACAACCTTTCTATAAAAACAGTAAAACAAATACATGAAATAAATTAACTAAAAATAAATTAATAAAATAAACAAAAAATTACAAAGAAAAAAACTTAAAAATTAAATTGCAGAATTGTAAAGAATAGAGAAAGAAAAGAAATTATTACCTCTAAATATAGATTCACTTTTTTTTTCCTTTTTTTTAATAAGAAGAAAAAAATAAAAGAAAACAAATAAAAGAAATTATTCAAAAAATTAATGCTACGAATTAAAATAACTTACCTCCCCGGCTACGGCGCCAAAAATTTATTATGTAAATTTTATTGAACTCGCAAGTGCACTAATCTATTGTAGAATAGATTAATAGTGACAAGTGTCGATCCCACAAGGAGGTGGATTTTAATTATATGTAGAATTAATTTTGTATGAGGGTGATTAGATTTGTGGTGAAAGTGACTTAGATTATCCTAAAATTGGAATTGAAATGACGAGAATAAATTGAAGAGAAATCTATTGAAATGACGTACTTGGGTATCTGGATTCGTATCAACATGCACCATGGGCTAAATATTCCTTATTAATGCTAATTAAATCATGAGGGAGGTTTCCACACCTCATGAACCACGCTCTAATTAATATGGTGCTAAGGGCTTATCGTGCTAAATAATAATAACCTTGTACTAGGGAGCCGATGAAACCATGGCGGTATCTAAACAAGACTATTATTTTTTGTCGACGAAAAGTCAAAACATCCACAAAACTTAGAGGAGAAGAGAAAATAAATTTACCAAATAAAGCCCATGACACATGTTGAGACTTCACCTTCAACCCAAGCTTGAAAGAAAATTAGCTACTCATAGTTGAAATAAGGGTAAAATGAAAATTTATTAAAATATGTAGAAAATACAAAATAGAGAAGGAATTACAGAAAATGGAGTCCAAAAATGGATTCAGAGCTGTCAAATTAGGGGGGGGAGGCCCTTTTTTCATAGATACATTGAGTAAATCATAGCCATCGGATTAAAAACAATTTGGACGCTCAAGATTGCACCACATCATCAGTCAACAGTACGCGGTTTGACCACGCGGTTTGAACAGTGACACGTTTTGACCCGGCTTGAACAGTAACGCGGTTTGGTTGAAAATAATCCTGTGTATATGCATTTACCGTACGTGCAATTTTTGGTACACTAACATGCTACCACGTCACCAATCAACAGTGCATAAAAATTTTAGTCCAAAAGGATCGTGACACCTCATCAGTCAATGCCACATCATCGGTCAATGCCACGTTATCAATCCGTCTATATGATCAGTGTCATGAACATTAACGTAGACAGTACCGTACATGTGAACAGTGCCATTTTTCATTTTATGCTCCTTCTAAGGTTTTTGACCATCCTAAGTTCAAAAGTGATGTCCGTTTTGCCGTCTGATCTTTCGTTCATTGTGAAATGACTATGATGCCCCTAAAATACATAAAATACTTAATTATAATACAACGCACATAATTAAATGACAAGAAGCTTAAATACATAAAAGTAAAGGTGTTAGTAAAACTTGAAGTGTAAAATGACGATTTTCTCCTTTATAAATATACATTTTCTAACACTCAACAGTAAGCTCATAAAGACTTCTTCTTCAAAGTTTCCATTTAGGAATGCACTATTTATATCTAACTGATGTAAAGGGCAATTTGAATTCACAGCCAAGGATAATAAAACTCTAATTAAGTTTATCTTGGCTACTTGCACAAATGTTTCCTGGTTTTCGATCCCATGGGTTTGTGTAAAGCATTTTGCTACAAGTCTCGCCTTGTACCTCTCTATGCTTCCATCTACATTGCATTTCACAGTAAATACCCATTTTCACCCCACTAACTTCTTTTCTCTTAGCAAGTCAACTACCTTCTAAGTGCCATTTCTTCTAAGAGCATTCATCTCTTCCATCACTACTAATTCCAATTCAAATCATTAAGTGCTTCTTGAATGTTTCGTGGAACAAACAAGTGAGAGATTTTAGAAGTAATTGCCTTACGATTATGAGAGAGTCTTTTATAGGATAGATATTTAGCAATAGGATGATTAATACAAGTTCAGATTGCTTTCGTAATTGCTATAGGAATATCAAGATGCGAGAATTCTTAGGGCATGATTCAATTCATGGTTGGAGGCTAAGGTTTCATAATATTTTTTCTAGGTGTTAGATGAGTTAGACTCAGATAAAATATCAAACATGCTTGAACGAAGTAATTTCTTTAGAGAAAATGCCAAAGATCGTATTTATGCTCTGATACCATATAGACTTAGAAGAGAAGATATAAAATAAAGTCTTTGTTATTCTTATTTTCCCTCGATTAAATAACCTACACATCTTTCTACTTATAGAAGAATAAACATAGGAATTAATAATTACACCATCTAGCCTAATATCTTACTTTCCTTATTTATATTCACATATAAATAAACAGCTAGCAAATCCCCAAAAATATCTTGGCCAAATCTCCTAAAATAAGGCAATATCTCAACCAAATCTATTATTTTCTAAGATTTATTAGTTAGCTGTTTCCCAATAAAAAATTAACTATTTCTGACCAAATTCAAATATCATGTTAAGCTTCTATAATTGATTCACCATTTCAATATTAATGGTTATCTATTTTTATCCAAAATCTAAAATTTATTCCAACTTATTGATCAGCCTAAGAAATTTAAGACTCTAATATTTCTAACCTATGACACATATGGTTTGTTATCATCAAAATTAATATTATAAGTATATTAATGTCAACAAACATGATACATGTATGTTTCATACATCATTAGTGATGTCATGGTGATATAACATGCATATTTGTGGCCAACCTCGTACAGAATTTATAGCAAAATTGGCTTTAGTTTACACAATAGGATAAAGAGAAACCTTAATAAGTAAGATATATGAGTCTTTTTCGCATGCATTTATTCATGAGATCACACAGTTTTAACTCTAGTTAAATTCAGATGCTAATTAGAAGCCAACAGTCAAACCTATTCTGGATCCGTTTTTAGAAAGATTAGCATGAGCGTGTTACTTTTGTTGCTAGGTTGAAGTTCATACAGTGACAGAAATTACAATCTCTGTACAATAATTTATAGATTATAAGTATTCAGAGCATCATAGATTCAATGTTTTTAGAGTTTTAGTTAATCTGACTGAAAAGGGTTTTTGATGCCATGAAATGTGCCTATAAGTAAAGGTTATCCTTTACTGAGTTTTTGCTAGAGGGCAGTGTGTATCATTATTCAATGTCTGTGTTACGCCAACATGAGGGACCTAGAGCTATTACCTGGGCAGAATTTTTAGAGAGAGTTCATGATAAATTCTTTCTTGTTAATTATCAAAGTGATAGGATGAATGAGTTTATAACATTTGTACAAGGATCTAAGACAGTGGAAGAGTACAAGCATAAATTTATGAGCCACTGAGATTTTCCTTATTGCTATATCGAATGAGAGAGAAAAATGTAGAAAGTTCAAACGGGGTCTTCAAGAGGACAAAGAGACTAGAGTGATCGAAATAGAATATAAAAATTTTGGCACACTAGTTAAAGTTGCTATGAGAATTGGGAAGAGTTATAGAGAAGCATAAGGTTAAGCCATAATAGCATAAGCAACACCCTAACTGGCCAGTTAGGGAACCTAATAGTACAACGTTGATGAGAGTAACATAGTATAAAGACTACTTAGCTAGTCAGTAGTATAATCAACAACAATGGTTTCTTAAAGGGAAGAAAACCCACTAGTAATTATAATAGTTTCCAGCAAAATCACAGTGTCGGTAGAGGTAAGTTTCCTCAGTGTAATATTTGTGGCAAATATCATAAAGGATAGTGTATGAATAGTTCATCATATTGCTTTTATTGTGGGCAGCAGGAACATTTAAAGAAGATTTGTCCTACTTTGACATCAAGCAACAGTTTTGTGTCAGGTTAAGACCTTTATCACTTTTAGAGTGGTAGTAGTCAGTTTCAATAGTAGATATGTTCCCAGATATTGTCTAACAAGTCCCAATCTAGTGCAGGAAAGACTAGTGGCAGTTAATAGAAAAGTCACCTAAGTAGACCACATGCACAGGCATGTGTAATTGCTTTAACACAACAGAAGGCACATGCCACTCAAGGTGTCGTTACAAGTATTTTGGTTGTCTTTGGCTGTGATGCATATATTTTAACTGATCTGGGGTTTACCCATTCTTTTATTTCTTGCACATTTGCCATGCATGCAGATAGAGATATAAGACTGCTGGATTGCACTTAATAGTAACCATACTTCTTGATGATTCATTATTGTCTGAGAGTGTTTTTTAGATTACAGGATAAGAGTAGGAAATAATGACATGGTAGCAAACCTGATTCTGTAAGGCATTCATGATTTGACGTTATATTAGGGGTGGATTGGCTTGTGAACCATCATGCTATAGTAGACTATTCTAAAAAAGAAGTAATTTTTCAAGAAATTTGGAGCATCTGACATCATTTCTTATAGAGAGTGGCAGATCTTTCCTTTTTATGTGATATCTATTATTTCTGCCAAGCGACTACTCAAAAAAAGATTATTTTGCTCATTGAGCTCATGTTATTGATACCCGAGGTAGTGATGTGAAATTAGAATATATTTCTATGGTGAAAGAGCATCTGGATATGTTTCTTGAAAACCTTCCCAGTTTGCCACCCGATAGAAATATAGAGTTCACTATTGATTTGATTCCAAGCATAGCCCCTATTTTTATGGCTCCATACAGGATGACTCCATTAGAGTTACAAGAGTTGAAGATACAATTATAAGAATCAATCGACAGGGCTTCATTAGACCTAACGTGTTTCCAAGGGAGCAATAGTATTATTTACGAAGAAGAATGATGGAACTATGAGATTGTGTGTAGACTACAGGCAGTTGAGTAAAGTCACTAGTCATAACAAATATTTGTTTCCTCGGATTAATGATCTGTTTGATTAGTCACAAAGTGAGACAATTTTCTCGAAGACAGACTTACGCTCGGGTTATCATCAATTGAAGAGTAGAGATGATGATGTACCCAAAACCACATCTAGGATTTGTTATTGGCATTATAAGTTTCTAGTATTGCCATTTGGGTTAAATAACACTCTTGAAGGATTTATAAATATGATGAACATGGTATTTCATTCTCAATTGGATCGGTTTGTTATTGCATTCATCGATGACATCCTCATATATTCACATAGCAGAAAGGAACACGCAGAGCATTTGAGGACTATTTCACAAACCTTGAGGCATTGGCACATTTATGCTAAATTCGGTAAATGTCAATTTTAGCTAGATAGAGTTGTATTTTTGGGTCATGAGATTTTGGCTAAGTGTATTTTTGTGGATCTTCAGAAAATTAAAGATTTAGTGAATTGGGAGTGCCCAACTAATGGAGTAGAGGTCAGGAGTTTTGTTGGCTTGGCAAGTTATTATAGTAGACTTGTTGAGGGCTTTTCTAAGATAACTTTACCTTTAACGAAACTGACAATGAAGAACGCAAAGTTTGAGTGGATAGATGATTGTGAACAGAGTCTCCAAGGCCTCAAGATAAAATTAACTTCAACTCCAGTTCTTACACTTCTATCAGGTAAAGAGGAATTCATAATCTACAGTGATGCATCCAGAAAGGGATTAGGTTGTGTATTGATGCAGTATGAAGAGGTAATTGCTTATGCTTCCTGCTAGCTCAAGCAATATGAACTAAATTATCCGACAATGATCTAGAACTCACAACTATAGATTTGCTTTAAAGACTAGGAAACATTATTTGTTTAGAGTTATGAGATTTACAAAGATCACAAAAGCCTAAAGTACTTATACACAAAGAAGAAATTACATCTGAGACAACATAGGTGGTTTGATTTAATTGCAGTTTATGATTGTATCATTGATTACCATCCAGGTAAGATGAATGTGGTAGCTGATTCTCTCAGTAGAAAGACTTTAAGTTTGATATCCTACTTGAAAGCGTCATATCTTTCGTTGTTGATTGATTTGAGATCTCTGGGAATAGACTTAGCAATGGGTGAGTTTGGAGCACCTTTAGCTCATTTAAAGTTTTTGGCTTTGCTTCTCACTTTTATAGTGGACTATGTGTAATATACGCACTTGGACTTTCTTAATAAAGTGCCGATTTTTATTTTCCTCTTCTCTATTAATTTTTAATTTCGTCATTATAGTTTAATTGGGATAAATTGAGCTCGATTATACGCGCCGATGGTCGGATTTTATTTTCGTAACGGGTCTGAAATTCGCTTAATTTGTATTAAGCTTAAAAAAAAAAAAAAGAGGGGCAGAATTGTATAACTGGAAAGAGGGAAACGGGTTTTCCATTTTAGAGAGAAAGAACCCGAGAAGAGAGAGAAAGATAGAGAGAGAAGTCAGACCCGTTGACCCGAGAACCCGACCCAGTAACCCGCGGATTGACCCGACGATTTCTCCCAACTCCAGCCACTTTACCGGCCGTGCTTGGTACCGATCTGAAGGTTGGAAGCAGACCATCGTATCCCTGCTGTTATCGTCGCCGGAAACTGGCCAGAACGCCGGTGATCGAGCTCGAAAAGTCGCGGCTTCGACCCGTTTTCGTTGCCGTTGATCCCGCCGGAGTTGTGACGCGCCACCACTTGGAACTGGTTCCTCACATCCCCAGCAACATTTCCCGACCAGCCACGACCGCCGGGGATGCCCGGAACTCGCCGAATGATCTCCGAAAATTTGCGGAACTTTGGAACTTCGATCCGCCGCCGGTAGCGCGCGTGGCGACTCACTGCCACCACCGTTGGATTCACCGAGGCCGGAACTAGCAGACCTAAGCTCCCCGTCATCGTTGACTGAAGTCCGGTCACCGTTGACCGGCAGGGGCAATTCGGTAAATTCATGAAACTTTGGGGTGAATTTGTAATTTTATGTAATCAGTGGACATTTCGGTAATTTTATGCCCTGAGGGTAATTTCATAATTTCGGACAATGTGATTAATTTATGTAATCTGAATTGAGGACAATATGGGTATTAACGAATATGAGGATAATTTGGTAAAATCATGAAGTTTGAGGATAAGTTGGTAAAATATTGATGTTGGGGTATTTTGGCAATTTTGGCCTATAGGGGCATTTTGGTAATTTTATACATGCGGGACTAGTTTATCGTTAATAGATATTTGTTTCGAGATTTATTATATTAATTGGTTTTTACGGAGAATAATTATGGTGTTTTCCGTGATTAGGAGGATCCGCATCCGCGAACGAGAATCTACCCGCGGACGTTGTTGATACTGAGTCTAGACATCATCACTGTGAGTGGAATATACAAAACCTATTTTCATAGTATATGCTGATTTTATTATATAGTACAGTATGGTTGAGAAATAAATATTTAATGCGTCGATTTAATGATTTTTCAGCGAATTGATTTTTAGTTATGTGTTGATATTTATTGATATTGAGAATGAGTTCGATTTACGATTTTATTATCGTTTTTGAGTAAAAGCATGATATTAGAATTGAGCAGACTTGAGATATGTTGAATAGAAAGAAAATGAGATTTCAGATGGGATCATATGTTTAATATCAGTTTTGAAATCATTAGACAGTACCCTTCCCTCCAGATACAGAGATACAGATAAAAAGAGATACAGAAAAGAGATACAGATAAGATGAGATAGAGGCCTTTGGGGCCCGTCGGGACACACATAGAGGCTTTGGGCCGTGTGTTCGGGCGCTTTTGCCTTTTGGGGGCTTATGCATGCACAGTACAGATATATGAGATAAGAGATATGAGATATGAGATGAGATCGTCCCCATCTATCCGTTGTGGCTCCGGGGCGTGACGTTACCCAGATAGTGCGTTATTGCCTGGCCGTTGTAGCCCGGATATGATCAGATTATCCCCTGGGTACTTGTTTGATGACAGTTTTTAGTATTCAGTATTTAATATGAGTATGGTGATTCCATCGATTTTATGCAGATTTATTATTGCAGTTATTCAATTTGAATTAAATGAGTTTATGATATTTTGAGAAATTGATTTACGAAATTGAAATTGATTTAAGAAAAGATTTGAGAAAGATTAAATGATTTTGAATAATTTATTAAAGTATCAGCACCTACTATCCACTCACTGAGCTCACTGAGTTTTATACTCACCCCTTTTTTATTATATTTTTCCCCCCACAGGAGATTTACAGGTACATCAGTCAACCCAGTAGTGAACGTTAGTTTGATATTGTGGTCACGTGATGGTGCTAGAAGTCGTGGATTTTATTATTATATTCGGAATTTGTGTTATTATTTTATGTTATTAAGGATAATCGTTGTATTTTAATATTCGGATGATTTTGGTGATATTTGAGAAGTTGGTTTGAGAAGTTGGTTATTTCGGGAGTGTTATTTTGTCAATTGCAGGGTTGGATATGTTTTATTTATAAGGGAGACTCTGCCGAAATTTTTATAGATTTGTTATTAATTCGATTTTACGAGTTTAGATAGACTCGCCCTGGGGGAGGTTGCGGGGCGGGTCGTTTCAGTTGGTATCAGAGCATGGTTTTAGATTCTGTAGACTTTATGGTCGTAAATAGAATAAGTTTTGATTATTAAGTCGGATTTACTATTTTGTAGGCACCATCATGATTCGTCGTAGCAGTCGACGTGGCCGTGGCCGTGGTCGTGGCCGTGGTCGTGGCCGTACTAGATTAGTAGCTGGGTTGACTTCAGGAGATGTACCTGCGGGGGAAAATATTCCCGTAGACGAGGGAATAGTTGAGTCTTCGACGCACGAGGTTGTGCAACAGGCACCAGGAAATGCTCCGAACATTGAGCAGTCTATTGATAGATTAGCTCAGATTGTGACTACAGTGGTTCAGAATCAGGCTCAGCCGCATGTCGGTCAAGTGAACACTGTTGAGCGTGTTCGAAGTCTTGGGGCGAAGAGTTTTAATGGTTCTGGTGATCCACCTGAGGCAGAGTCGTGGCTTATCAAGTTAGAACGTATCTTTGATGTGATGAGATGCTCAGAGGAGGATAGACTTTCATTTGCCACTTTTCTGCTCGAGGATAAAGCTTATCATTGGTGGCAAACAGTAGAGCGACGATACCAAGGCCATGCTGCGCTTACATGGACTATTTTTCGTAAGGAATTCTACGATCATTATTTTCCGGCTGTGTATCAGGATATTAAGCGGAGTGAATTCCTTCGATTGGTTCAAGGAGCTATGTCAGTGGAAGAGTATGAGAAGAAATTTCTGGATTTGTCTAGATTTGCCATTTCAGCAGTTGGTGATGAGAGGGAGAGATGTAAGCGTTTTGAGGAGGGTCTCCGATTTGAGATTCGTACTACTGTGACGGCATCACGGTACACTGAGTTTATTGAGGTAGTTGAGGCAGCTAAGAGAGTGGAGCACAGTATCTCTGAGGGACGTAGAGTTCAGGCTCTGAAGCAGAAACGTAGCCAGAGTTGGGCAGAAGGTAGCTCGAGCAGCAGACCACCGAAGAGAGGCGCGTATACAAATTACTCTGCTGGTGTGCAAAGGAATCAGAGTATGAGTAGCAGGGGAGATCAGAGACAGACCGCCAGTTACAGTTCGGCGCAGCCTTCAGTGGGGAGTAATGTTAGGACTCAGGGGCAGTATGACAGGAATAGCGGAGGACCCAGTAGGAGTATACAACAGACTCCTTGCCCTACGTGTGGTAGGAACCATCAGGGCCAATGCCGTATCGGAGACAATGTGTGTTATTTATGTGGACAACCTGGACATATTAAGAGATTTTGCCCTACTTTATCTCAGGGTGACAGTTCTACTTGAGGGGCAGCCCCACAGTATCAATCTCATGTTGGACCAGTTCCGGGTCAGAGGGGTATGCAGACAGGGGGTTCTATATCGAGGAGTCAGACCACTTTTCCAAGTCAGAGAGGTCAACCTGGTCGACCTCGTACTCAGGCTCGAGTTTTTGCCTTGACACAGCAGGAGGCTCATGCTACACCAGAAGTTATTATGGGTACATTATCTATCTTTGGTCATGATGCTCATATTCTTATTGATCCTGGATCCACGCATTCTTTTGTTTCTCGCACATTTAGTATGCATCTAGAGAGAGAGCCTGAATTGCTGGATTATGGTTTAGTTGTTAGTACACCTACCGGAGGGTCATTACTTGCTGAAAAGGTGTATCAAGATAGCATGATTCGATTGGGCGAGCATGAATTTAAGGCGAATTTGATTATTCTAGACATTCAAGATTTTGATGCCATTTTGGGCATGGATTGGCTTGCGTCTCACCATGCTACAGTGGATTGTTTTAAAAAGGAAGTTGTGTTCAACAAACCAAGAGAAACTGAGGTGAAATTTTGTAGTGAGCGTAGAATTTTACCCTCATGTGTCATATCGGCCATTGATGCAAGACGCTTACTAAGGAAAGGTTGCTCAGCTTATCTGGCATACGTAATAGCCACTGGAGTTCGGGAGTTGAGATTGGAGGATATTCCAGTAGTCCAAGAGTTTTCAGATGTATTTCCAGATGAACTTCCGGGGATGCCACTTCATAGAGAGATTGAGTTTTCTATTGATTTAGTCCCTGGGACGGCTCCTATATCTATAGCACCATATAGGATGGCTCCAGCTGAATTAAAGGAACTTAAGATTCAACTGCAAGAATTGGTGGATAAAGAGTTTATTAGACCTAGTGTATCTCCGTGGGGAGCTCCGGTGTTGTTTGTTAAGAAAAAGGATGGTACTCTTAGACTCTGCATTGACTATAGGCAGTTGAATAAAGTTACAGTGCGTAATAAATATCCACTTCCGCGCATCGATGACTTGTTTGATCAACTTCAGGGAGCAAAGGTGTTTTCTAAGATCGATTTGCGCTCGGGATATCATCAGCTTAGAATTAAAGAGGCCGATGTTCCTAAAACAGCATTTAGAACTCGTTATGGACATTATGAGTTTTTAGTGATGCGATTTGGGTTGACTAATGCCCCAGCGGCTTTTATGGATCTTATGAATAGGGTATTTCGCCCTTATCTGGATCGATTTGTGATTGTGTTTATCGACGACATTTTGGTGTATTCTCGGAGTCAGGAGGAACATGAGGAACACTTGCGGACTATTTTGCAGACTTTAAGGCAAAAGCAATTGTACGCTAAGTTCAGCAAGTGTGAGTTCTGGTTGGATAAAGTAGTATTTCTAGGCCATGTGATATCAGCTGAAGGAATTTATGTTGATCCTCAAAAGATCGAAGCAGTTGTAAATTGGGAACGACCTACAAATGTGACTGAAGTTCGAAGTTTTCTTGGATTAGCTGGCTATTATCGGAGATTTGTGGAAGGATTCTCCAAGATTGCTATTCCTCTGACAAGGTTAACCAGAAAGAATGCTAAGTTCCAGTGGAATGATGATTGTGAAAAGGGTTTTCAAGAACTCAAGGCATGCCTTACTTCAGCACCAGTTCTTACACTTCCATCGGGTAATGAAGGGTTTGTAGTATACAGTGATGCATCCAGGCAAGGATTGGGTTGTGTGCTAATGCAGTATGGGAAAGTAGTGGCTTATGCTTCAAGACAACTTAAGAAGCATGAACAAAATTACCCAACTCATGATTTAGAGCTAGCAGCAGTGGTGTTTGCACTCAAGATATGGAGGCATTACTTATATGGAGCAACATGTCAGATTTTTACTGATCACAAGAGCTTGAAGTATTTGTTTACTCAGAAGGAGTTGAATTTGAGATAGAGAAGATGGATTGAGCTGATTAAAGACTATGATTGTACCATTGATTTTCATCCGGGCAAAGCGAATGTGGTAGCTGATGCGCTAAGCAGGAAGTCTTTTAGCTCTATAGCTCACTTGCGAGGGACATACATGCCGTTATTGATTGAGTTGAGATCTTTGGGAGTTGAATTGGAAGTTGATAATTGCAGAGCTTTAATAGCTAATTTTCGAGTGAGGCCGACTTTGATTGATAAAGTTCATCAGATGCAAGATCAGGATTTGCAGTTACTGAAGTTGAAAGAGGATGTGCAAAAAGACTTACGAACTGATTTTGCGGTGAGAGATGATGGCGTTTTAGTTATGGGTAATCGACTTTGTGTACCCGACATTAAAGAGTTGAAAAAGGAGATCATGGAAGAAGCTCATTGTTCAGCTTATGCTATGCATCCTGGTAGTACGAAGATGTACCGTACCTTGAGAGATCATTACTGGTGGCAAGGTATGAAGAGAGAGATAGCTGAATTTGTATCTCGGTGTTTAGTTTGTCAGCAGATTAAGGCTGAACATCAGAGACCTGCAGGGTTTTCTCAGCCGCTTCCTATCCCTGAGTGGAAATGGGAGCACATTACCATGGATTTTGTAACGGGACTTCCACGTACTCAGAGTGGTCATGATAGTGTTTGGGTAGTTGTTGATCGACTTACCAAATCTACTCACTTTTTACCATTCAAGACCACGTATTCGATGGACAAATTGGGGAATATTTTTGTGGCAGAGATAGTTCGACTTCACGGAGCACCTGTGTCTATTGTTTCAGATAGAGATTCCAGATTTACTTCTAAGTTCTGGACAAGCTTGCAAAAGGCTATGGGCACCAAGTTGAATTTCAGTACAGCTTTTCACCCACAGACTGATGGTCAGTCAGAGCGTACTATTCAGACCCTGGAGGATATGTTACGAGCTTGTATTTTGGAGTTTAAGGGTAGTTGGGACATTTATTTACCCTTGATGGAGTTTGCTTACAATAACAGTTATCAAGCTAGCATTGAGATGGCACCTTATGAGGCCTTGTATAGCAGGAAATGCAGAACTCCCGTATGTTGGGATGAGGTTGGAGAGCGGAAACTTTATGGTCCCGAATTGGTTCAAAATACTAGTGAGAAGATACAGCTTATTCGGGAAAGATTAAAGGCAGCCCAGAACAGACAAAAGAGCTATGCAGATAAGCGTAGGCGAGAACTTGAGTTTGAAGTGGGTGACAAGGTTTTTATACGGATATCTCCTTGGAAAGGGGTACTTCGTTTTGGGAAGCGTGGGAAGTTGAGTCCACGATACATTGGACCTTATGAAATTGTGGAGCGTATTGGTCCGTTGGCATACCGATTAGCTCTAACACCTGAGTTATCTAGAATCCACAATGTCTTTCATGTTTCGATGCTCCGGAAGTATGTGTATGATCCTAGTCATGTGTTGTCGAGACAACCAATTGAGCTGAAAGAAGATTTGAGTTATGAAGAAGAGCCCGTGGAAATTCTAGAACAGAAGCATCAAGTCTTGCGTTCAAGAACTATTTCATTAGTAAAAGTGTTGTGGAGGAATCACACAAGAGAAGAAGCGACTTGGGAACGCGAAGACTTAATGCGAGCTCAATACCCTCACATGTTCTCAACAAATGTGTAAATTTCGGGGACGAAATTTTTATAAGGGGGGAGGATTGTAATATACGCACTTGGACTTTCTTAATAAAGTGCCGATTTTTATTTTCCTCTTCTCTATTAATTTTTAATTTCGTCATTATAGTTTAATTGGGATAAATTGAGCTCGATTATACACGCCGATGGTCGGATTTTATTTTCGTAACGAGTCTGAAATTCGCTTAATTTGTATTAAGCTTAAAAAAAAAAAAGAGGGGCAGAATTGTATAACTGGAAAGAGGGAAACGGGTTTTCCATTTTAGAGAGAAAGAACCCGAGAAGAGAGAGAAAGATAGAGAGAGAAGTCAGACCCGTTGACCCGAGAACCCGACCCAGTAACCCGCGGATTGACCCGACGATTTCTCCCAACTCCAGCCACTTTACCGGCCGTGCTTGGTACCGATCTGAAGCTTGGAAGCAGACCATCGTATCCCTGCTGTTATCGTCGCCGGAAACTGGCCAGAACGCCGGTGATCGAGCTCGAAAAGTCGCGGCTTCGACCCGTTTTCGTTGCCGTTGATCCCGCCGGAGTTGTGACGCGCCACCACTTGGAACTGGTTCCTCACATCCCCAGCAACATTTCCCGACCAGCCACGACCGCCGGGGACGCCCGGAACTCGCCGAATGATCTCCAAAAATTTGCGGAACTTTGGAACTTCGATCCGCCGCCGGTAGCGCGCGTGGCGACTCACTGCCACCACCGTTGGATTAACCGAGGCCGGAACTAGCAGACCTAAGCTCCCCGTCATCGTTGACTGAAGTCCGGTCACCGTTGACCGGCAGGGGCAATTCGGTAAATTCATGAAACTTTGGGGTGAATTTGTAATTTTATGTAATCAGTGGACATTTCGGTAATTTTATGCCCTGAGGGTAATTTCGTAATTTCGGACAATGTGATTAATTTATGTAATCTGAATTGAGGACAATATGGGTATTAACGAATATGAGGATAATTTGGTAAAATCATCAAGTTTGAGGATAAGTTGGTAAAATATTGATGTTGGGGTATTTTGGCAATTTTGGCCTATAGGGGCATTTTGGTAATTTTATACATGCGGGACTAGTTTATCGTTAATAGATATTTGTTTCGAGATTTATTATATTAATTGGTTTTTACGGAGAATAATTATGGTGTTTTCCGTGATTAGGAGGATCCGCATCCGCGAAGGAGAATCTACCCGCGGACGTTGTTGATACTGAGTCTAGACATCATCACTGTGAGTGGAATATACAAAACCTATTTTCATAGTATATGCTGATTTTATTATATAGTACAGTATGGTTGAGAAATAAATATTTAATGCGTCGATTTAATGATTTTTCAGCGAATTGATTTTTAGTTATGTGTTGATATTTATTGATATTGAGAATGAGTTCGATTTACGATTTTATTAACGTTTTTGAGTAAAAGCATGATATTAGAATTGAGCAGACTTGAGATATGTTGAATAGAAAGAAAATGAGATTTCAGATGGGATCATATGTTTAATATCAGTTTTGAAATCATTAGACAGTACCCTTCCCTCCAGATACAGAGATACAGATAAAAAGAGATACAGAAAAGAGATACAGATAAGATGAGATAGAGGCCTTTGGGGCCCGTCGGGACACACATAAAGGCTTTGGGCCGTGTGTTCGGGCGCTTTTGCCTTTTGGGGGCTTATGCATGCACAGTACAGATATATGAGATAAGAGATATGAGATATGAGATGAGATCGTCCCCATCTATCCGTTGTGGCTCCGGGGCGTGACGTTACCCAGATAGTGCGTTATTGCCTGGCCGTTGTAGCCCGGATATGATCAGATTATCCCCTGGGTACTTGTTTGATGACAGTTTTTAGTATTCAGTATTTAATATGAGTATGGTGATTCCATCGATTTTATGCAGATTTATTATTGCAGTTATTCAATTTGAATTAAATGAGTTTATGATATTTTGAGAAATTGATTTACGAAATTGAAATTGATTTAAGAAAAGATTTGAGAAAGATTAAATGATTTTGAATAATTTATTAAAGTATCAGCACCTACTATCCACTCACTGAGCTCACTGAGTTTTATACTCACCCCTTTTTTATTATATTTTTCCCCCCACAGGAGATTTACAGGTACATCAGTCAACCCAGTAGTGAACGTTAGTTTGATATTGTGGTCACGTGATGGTGCTAGAAGTCGTGGATTTTATTATTATATTCGAAATTTGTGTTATTATTTTATGTTATTAAGGATAATCGTTGTATTTTAATATTCGGATGATTTTGGTGATATTTGAGAAGTTGGTTATGGAGGATGTTTGGTTATTAAATTATTTCGGGAGTGTTATTTTGTCAATTGCAGGGTTGGATATGTTTTATTTATAAGGGAGACTCTGCCGAAATTTTTATAGATTTGTTATTAATTCGATTTTACGAGTTTAGATAGACTCGCTCTGGGGGAGGTTGCGGGGCGGGTCGTTTCATGACATGCCAGTAATTAATTATCTCTTTTCTGATAATAACATTTTCATGAATTCTAGTGACAAAACGGAAACATTGAAAGTAGATTGACAGAAAAAACAAAAGTTTTTGAATAATAAATTTATTGAATAATTTTGAATAGTACAAATTAGGGTTTTAGACTCCTTTATATAATAATATTAACTATAGCGAATTTACAAAAATATGCAAATTTGAAATATTATTTTATGATAAAATTCCCCTAATCAAAATAAGAAAAGGAAACAAACAACACTCAAATCCAAGTTCTAGAAAAAAAAAATTCCTAGAAGAATCAGGAAAATTTGAAAAAATTTTAAAACTAAAAAAATGACCAAGAAACGAGCAAAATTTTCAGCTTGACCCCGAAAGAAGAAAACTTTTCGGTTTGAGCCCATGGCAGCCATTTTGGGTTTGATTCTCTTATTGCAAGTTTCGAAATAGTATGTTATACGCTAAAAACAGACACTTGTAGCTCACATTATGGCCTCCGGAAAGTACCCTGCTGGTAATACACAACCATCCTACATCATCTAGT